>NC_053425.1:76951470-77078421 GCF_007990345.1 Gossypium hirsutum | reverse complement strand
TCCGGACTGCATTGTCCGCAAGTAAGAAGGATGCGATTTGGGTTGTTGTTGATAGGCTGACTAAGTCGGCTCACTTTATCCCCGTGCGTACGGATTTTTCATTGGATAAACTAGCCGAATTGTATGTTTCTCAGATTGTGAGATTACATGGAGTTCCTATTTCTATCGTGTCGGATAGAGATCCGAGATTCACCTCGCGATTTTGGAAGAAATTGCAAGAAGCTTTGGGTACCAAGCTGCATTTAGCACCGCTTTTCATCCCCAAACCGATGGTCAATCCGAGCGGATAAATCAGATACTCGAGGATATGCTGAGATGCTGCATCCTTGAGTTTAGTGGTTCATGGGAACGGTATGTACCTTTGATTGAATTCGCTTACAACAATAGTTTTCAATCAAGTATTAAGATGGCACCTTACGAGGCTTTGTACGGTCGTAAATGCCGTACACCATTGTTTTGGACCGAGCTCGGTGAAAGTAAAATTTTCGGAGTTGATTTGATTAAAGATGTCGAACAGAAAGTAAAGGTAATCCGTGAAAGTCTGAAAGCAGCCACAGATCGTCAGAAATCGTATGCGGATTTGAAACGAAAAGACATTGAATATCAGGTGGGAGATAAAGTGTTTCTTAAAGTTTCGCCTTGGAAAAGGTACTTAGGTTGGCCGTAAGGGCAAGTTGAGCCCGAGATTCATTGGGCCGTACGAAATCTCCGAACGAGTGGGCCAGTTGCGTATAGATTGATTTTGCCCCCTGAGCTTGAAAAGATCCATGACGTCTTTCATGTTTCGATGCTTCGACGCTACAGATCTGATCCATCGCACATAATTAGCCCATCAGAGGTTGAAATTCAAGCCGATATGAGTTATGAAGAAGAACCGATGCGTATCCTAGCTCGTGAAGTGAAGGAGTTACGAAACAAAAGAGTTCCGCTAGTAAAGGTGTTATGGCTCAAACACGGGATCGAGGAAGCTACTTGGGAAACCGAGAGCTCGATGAAAGAACGATATCCAAACCTATTTACCGGTAAGATTTTCGGGGACGAAAATTTCTTAAGTGGGGGAGAGTTGTGACAGCCCAAAATTGACCCTAGTCGGGAAGTGGTTTCGGGACCACAAAACCGAGTCTTATAAATAATTAAAGATTATATTCTGTGTTTATGATGTGCGTAAATGCTTGTGTGATAGTTCCATACTTTAATTTGGTCAGTGTATGTGGAATTTATTAGTAGGGACTTATGTGAGACAATTTAGAAATATGCTAGGCAAGTGTTAAGTGGCTCATTAATATATGTGGGAAAGTGTTTGTCCTTGCATGTCAAATTAGCCAAATTAAAGCATAGTGGCTGGCCATGCTATGGGTGGAAACATGTCACCAACATGTTATGCTAGTGATGTATGCTAAGAAAAATAAAATAAAGAGCATGGTAATTAAACAATGAAAAGGAAGGGTGATGAAAAAAAAATGGTCTCATCCATACCCCCCCTTGTTGCCGTGAGTTGAGGAAAGAAAACAAAAAAAAAATGTGTTCATTCTTGAACACCTTTGGCCGAATAGAGGAAAGAAAGGAAGGGGAAGAGCTTGAGAAAATCGGCTATGGTGGTCTGCTAGACTAAGGTAGGTTTGATGTTGTTCTTGAGATGCATGCATGTTTTAGTAGTTGACTTGAGTTCTAAAAACCCATGGTTCAATTTTGTGGATTGATGATGATTTTGTGTTTTGCCATTGATGAGTGCTTGAGCTTTTTGATAGTTGTTGATGAAAAGTGAAAGATATGTTAAAGATTAATATGTTAAATTAAGGCTTGGTAAGCTAGCTATTAAGGTGAAATGCTAATGTTAGTATTTGATTTGGTAATAATCTGTTTGGGGACAGCAGCAGTAAGGTGATTTTGGAAAATCGCCATAATTTGTAGGAGTTGAATTAGAAGCTGAGTGAATTATGCCATTAAAGCTTGAAGAGTCTATTTTCTTACAAAAGAAACTATAAAAACAAAAGAGTTACCGATCTTGAGATATTTGAAGTATTGTGGGGCTGAGTCAAAATAACTACTAGATTCCCTGTTCTGTTTTTAGGAAATCATTATAAATTGTACAAAAATGATTATAAGATAAAATTTATATGCTTAGACTCCTTAATGAGTCTAGTTTCAAATGAGATCAAATACAACACATTTTTAATTCTGTAAAATGAGAAATTTGATTCGTAGTGAAGAGTGGTCAGAATAGTCAAACAGTGAAACAGGGGAAACTTTAAGAAATATCTGGTATTGATTGGCCAAGCCAAAAATTCTGAACATTTTATGGATGAAAGATATACGAGTCTATATTCAGGGAAAATTAACGGCTAGTGATTTGGAGTTTTGTAGCTCCAGTTATAAACAATTTAGCGACCACTGCTCAGGAAAACAGCTCGTAGTGAATATGTGATTTTGTTGTAAACATTAATGAAAATTTGCCAATGAGTTATTTATTGACTATTATAAAGCTTACTATAATCTATGTGTGTGAAGGTCAAATCAATATATATATTATTCTGAAAGTAATACTTGAATAGTCGATTAATGACTATTTTAAATTTTGTTGAACTTAAGCTCAAGAGCAAAAGGGAACTAGATCCGATAAAGGCAAAGAAAAGATCACTGAGTAGTCGAGTTGGAACCGTCTTACCCAACACAAGGTAAGTCATTAAGCATGTAGTTGGTATTATTTCAAATGGTCATAATGTTTATGTATTGATGCTGAATGGAATGAATAAATATACATATATATATATGCATGTACGTATGTGATGATGAAATTGTTGAATGAAAAGAAAAGAGGTAAGATGTACTGAGTTGTTGATCTCGGCACTAAACGTGCGGGTATAACCATTTATGACCATGAGATTGGCGCTAAGTGCGCGGGATTAAATTGTACAGCACTAAGTGTGCGATTTGACTATGTTGCACTAAGTGTGCGAAATGAATATGATGCACTAAGTGTGCGAATTGACCATGCGGCACTAAGTGTGCGAGTTTGACTATGTAGCACTAAGTGTGCGATTTGATTACGTAGCACTAAGTGTGCGAGTTGATTATATAGCACTGAGTGTGCGGACTCAATATACATTCATGAATCATTATGGACACTATGTGTGCGACACTATTGAGTCGATCGCGGACAGCGGATCGGGTAAGTGTCTTGAGTACATGGCTAATAGGTGCTATGCTTATACTTGGTGTTGAGCTCGGTAAGTTTGAACCTATGTGACAACTATACTTGAAGTCACGTACATAAAATTTATCGTAGGATGGGTGAAAGGCCGTTTAGTCGTTTGATTGTAACGAAAATAAATTGATTTATGAAAATGCTTCAATGTCCTATTGATGAGTATATGGAATGTGAATGCATGAATTGATATGAAATTGAATCGATAGGTTGGAGGAACTATGGTATGGTTCGGAATGGATGGAGTAATTAGCCTCGTTCCATTTTGTTTTCTCTTGTGATAATGTTATTGATGGATGGTAGTGCATAGCTTATGACTTACTAAGTTATAAACTCACTCGGTGTTTCCTTGTCACCTATTCTAGGTTTCTTGGACACATCTCTTTTTGCGTGATCGGGCCGTCATCGAAGTCATCACACCGGATAGCAAGTTTTGGTACTTTCTTCTTAGTTGGCTTAGAAGAACATTTTGGCATGTATAAGCTATTACGTTGTGTTTGAACTTTGGCATGTAAACTTTAAGCCATGCGAAAATGGCACGAATGTTCGATTGAGTTGGATCAAGGGTAGGCATGAAATGGACCTAGTTACTTTCGTAACAGATGCTGGCAGCAGCAGTGTCATGAGATTGATAAATCACTAAAAATAGTAGGAGTGGAATTAATTGATGAATAAATTATGTAATCGAAGCTCGATGAGTCTGTTTTCATGAGGAAGTAACGAAAAGATCATATGGGCAGTATATTAAGAGATAATCAGATTTTTGTGGGACAGGGCCAGAACGGTTTCTGGATTCCCTGCTCCGACTTTGGAAATTCATTATAAATTAACCAGAGATAATTAGGGGTCGTACCATATATGTATAGATTCCTCTCTGAGTCTAGTTTTCAAAGAAACAAACGGCATCAGTATTGAAGCCCCGTGCAGGGAGATATCCAAGTCGTAATGGGCAAAGGTCAGTGTAGTCGACCCCTGCAACATGGGAGACTTTGACTAATAAACTGTACTAATTGGCCTGACCAAAAATTCTAAAAAAAAAATACATAGATGGGCACGTGAGTCTAGTTTCTGGGAAAAATTACGAAACTGATTTTCGAGTTACGAAACTCAAGATATGATTTTTAAAACGACTAGTACACAGATTGGGCAGTGTCTGGAAAATAAATTTTATAAGGGGTTAAAGTCAGTTAACACCTCGTGTTCGACTCCGGTGTCGGTTTCGGGTTCGGGGTGTTACAACATATATATACACTTTCACATTCATCACATTGGCCATTCGGCCTTATCACATATATATACACTTTCACATTCATCACATTGGCCATTCGGCCTTATCACATATATACACTTTCACATTCATCACATCGGCCATTAGGCCTTATCACATATATATAAACTTTCACATTCATCACATTGGCCATTCGGCTTTATCACATATATATACACTTTCACATTCATCACGTTGGCCATTAGGCCTTATCACATATATATACATTTTCACATTTATTCAAATATACTTCACATACCACATATACTATCATGTACAGACTTGGTCTTGGCCGAATCTACATCCATCACTTTCCAATGAATAATCCAATTTTACGCCATACTATCATTTCATGTTCGAATACTCATAAGCTTACAATATCACGATTTAGAATTCAAGTATGGGTTTAATCAATAGCTTATGAGCAACTAAAACAAGTTTTATCCATGTTTACAACAAAATCACATATTCACTACGAGCTGTTTTCCTGAGCAATGGTCACTAAATTATTTATAACCGGAGCTACAAAACTCCAAATCACTTGCCGTTAATTTTTCCTGAATATATACTCGTATATCTTCCATCCATAAAATTTCCAGAATTTTAGGTTTGGCCAACCAATACCAGATTTTTCTTAAAGTTTCCCCTGTTTCACTGTTTCACTAATCTGACCACTCTTCACTACGAATCAAATTTCTCATTTTACAGAATTCAAAATGTGTTGTATTTGATTTCATTTGAAATTAGACTCATTAAGGAGTCTAAGCATATAAATTTTATCTTATAACCATTTTTGTACAATTTATAATGATTTTCTAAAAACAGAACAGGGGATTTCGGAGTCATTCTGACACCGTCTCACACAACTTTAAATATCTCTTTATAGGAAATTTGTTTGCTCACAAGGTCTCTTTTATAAGAAACTAGACTAATTAAGCCTTGATTACATATTTTATTCAGCCTATAATTCCACACCAACAATTTATAGTGATTTTCTAAAATCACGTTACTGCTGCTATCCAAAGCAAATTATTACAATTTGCTCTTAACTTTCCAAGTCCGAACACATATGAACTTACCATTTGAGTTTAAGACATATCATGGCCACATCATATCTTATTAAATCAACTCATTATGTCCTATTATGATTGAATTTACTCAACGTTTAATCACTTAAAACTTACCTCGGAAGTGGTCGACGACTAGATATCCACGGCTATTCGTTTACTTGCTCTTTATCCAAAATTGCCCCTCTATGCTCTTGAGCTTAATTAACAAAATTTAAACTATTTTAATCACCTTGTTATATCATTAAAACAACAAGGTAAATCTTCTCAATGAAACTCATACATAAGGCAACACCTCGATACATCTGCACACATTCGGTATTTCATAAAAACCATCCCAAATACATTTACCTAGGTATCACCATGTCGCCTTATATACATATACTAGTTATGTGGTCAATTTTTCCGATGACCTATGCATACAACTAATTACACCTTTAATAATATTCACAAAGCCGATTATCCACATGACTACCTTAGCATATTATTAGTTAGCTTCTTATCCAAATTTGCCATAAAGAAAATTAACTCATATCCCCTCAAGTGCATAAGCAATTGCATCCAAAGGACACTTTAAATGCATGTTATGAAGGTAACCGAATGCACATATATTTATACCAAGGCATCATATACTTCAAACCAACTATCAAGGCATAAAGCCGAACCTTCAAAATCAATTATCAATACACGTTCAAACATGCCCTCATACAAATATACAAGTTCTCCCTTGGTTAAACTAAATCATGCTTTAAGGTTTAATGTTCATCTTTAACACAATTACCACACTTCAAACTAAATTTTCAGCTTCATATATCCCACACCAGATTTTTTTTCCATGCTCAATTTCCATGGCCGAATGAAATTATGCCCTAATTCATGAACTTAAACAACATTGGCCAACTTTCCAAGCTCATTTGAGCCATCAAGCACATTTAGTTTGTTCATACTCAACTAGAATCAATTATCCTCCCAAAATCATCAAACATACAAAATATACCCCCATTAAGCTCATGACCGATTGCTACATGCTTCATGAACACAAAATTTTCACATGGGTCTTGTTGCAAGCTTCATAACCAACCAAAATTCACAACTTTTCAAAGAAAATAACATGAACCTTACCTTATTTGAAGCCTTCTTTTGCCGAATGCCCTAAGCTCAAAGGTTTCTATTTTCTTTCTCAACTCACGGCAAGAAGAAGAAGAAAATGGCCTTGTTATTTTCACCTCAAACATGTTTTTTCGTTTATTTCATTAACTTTTATTATCTTCTTCCTCCCATAACACACTAACACAACATGTTTCCAACATGTTTCACCCCATAATATTTTGTCCACTCTCATGCTCATGGCCGGCCACTACTAATTAGGGGGGAAATTGACATGCAAGTCCACCTTTTTTATTTCATGCACTAATAGATCCTTATGTTTTGACCTATCACATTTCAAAAGTGTCACACATAAGTCCTATTGACTTAATTCACATGCAATTTACTAAATTAGAGCTTAAAACTTTCACACATTCGTATTCACATATAATAGTCATAAAATATGACGGCTAATTATTTTTATGACTCGATTTTGTGGTCCCGAAACCACTTTTCGACTAGGGTCAAATTAGGGGTGTCACAACTCTCCCCCCCTTTAGGGATTTTCATCCCCGAAAATTTCTACCGATGCATAGTTTAGGATAACGTCCTCTTATTGAATTATATTCATATAAACATTAGCTCATCGATAGCAATTGTAATTCATTATTGATTTCGCATCGATCTATAAAATCATTTTCTTATCTTAAAACAAATACATAAACATTTCTACAAGTATGCACATATATCTCATTTTCTTGATTTCATAAGCAATAATCACTTAATTTAATTCACAAATGCATTTCAAACACATATTAAGCACATATTAACATGTATAATTCACATCATCAACCCACATATTTGTAACCCACATTTTCATTCATGTATAAGCTGTAACCTGACCGAAAGTACACATATACTCAAACATCCCAATAAATATCCTTTATAACTCCATCATATCTCACTATTCAACTTAACCTATTTCCAACAGAAAATCAACTTCCACATACCTGAACATTGAATTCATTTAGCACATTTAATCACTGTTAACGATACCCGTTGAATCATTCGAAATCATTACGGATACTCATTAAGCACATATAGCTCTTACAATGCCATATCCTAGATATGGTCTTACATATGCTCACATATCGATCCGATGCCATGTCCCAAACATGGTCTTACACACTATCTCAAATCAATGCCTTCGTCCCAGACGAGGTCTTACATGAATTCCACTTCACACACTTAGTGCCCACTGACCGATCTCGCACTCATAGTGCTCGATTAAAGGAATTCGCACACACACAGTGCCTCTAATCATTCACACACATAGTGCTCTTATTCATTCGTTATTACACATTGAAATGACTTAACCAATTCTATAAACATCATGTATGTACACTTTTAAACATATCATCTCATTTAAATTTGAATTCGTATAGTAATGAATACTTAAACTTTGCTCAAATTACCGGCACGAAGCCTACTAGGCATGAAGGCCCGAATACACGTCACCAGCATGATTGCTCTTCGGGACCTAGCCCGGATATAACACCAGCACGAATGCTCTTCGGGGTTTAGCACGGATATATCACTAGCACGAATGCTCTTCGGAACTTAGCCCGAATACATCACTAGCATGAATGCTCTTCGGGACTTAGCCCGGATACATCACTAGCACAAATGCTCTTCGGAACTTAGCCCGGATACATCACTAGCATGAATGCTCTTCGGAACTTAGCCCGGATACATCACTAGCATGAATGCTCTTCGGAACTTAGCCCGGATACATCACTAGCATGAATGCTCTTCGGGACTTAGCCCGGATCATCGTCGAGACCTTTAGCTCGGATGAAATCTCCACACAAAGCCAGCGAATTTTAATCCGGACATAATCTCTGTACATAGCCATCGGGTCTTTACTCTGACATAATCTCTTCATATAGTCAGCGGGTCTTTAAACTCGGATTCACATCACTGAGTCTCATACATATTTATTCACATGTTATCATGTTTCACATGGCACAAATCACATTTACAATTTAATCAATTCATTCACATGTAAACATATAACATGATTCTTGACTTTAAGTCGTAAATATCATTCAAATCTAATACATGTATGCTTCTTTTACTAAACTTTCAGCTCAATAAGCAATCACACAAAAGCATATATCCCCAATCTCTTCCTTTGTTCATTTCTCTAATAACCTTATTATGATAAGGACAATGGGACATCATTCATCTATCATACATGTATATCATGGCATTTTAAGTTAAATACCAAATTCAATTACTCAAAACTTACTTATGTTATACCCTTCTCAATATTGACACATCATAAGCATGTCTCAGTCCTCTCAATACCATCTGCTACAGCTCGATCGGGATCGGAATTCATTACAATAAATAAACACATTTTCAATTGTCAGAAATCACCACACTATCAAATAATCACATAATGGCATGTATAGCTAGACCCAAACGTATTACGATAGTCCTAGAATCGACTAAACCGTAGCTCTGATACCAATAAAATTGTAACACCCCGTACCCGAGACCGTTTCCGGAGTCGGACACGAGGGGTTCATAGACTAAATTCACTTACTATCGCAGTCCATTTTAAAAATTTCCAGACAGCTGGCTAACTGTGTCGCTGTCACCTTAAAAATCATATCTTGAGTGTCACAACTTGAAAATCAGTTTCGTGATTTTTCCCTGAAACTAGACTCATATGTCCATCTACATATTTTTTTCTAGAATTTTTGGTCTGGCCAATTAGGGGTGTCACAGTTTGAATCTTTGTATGCATGTTTGATGTAATGGCAAAAATGAAACTCTTGCTGCACTTTAGAACAAGTAGTCAAACTAGTGTGTCCAAACTTGGAGTTTATTCTTTTGAAATGTCATTGAGAGAAGGCAAGCATCCGCAATTTTGTGTGAATAAATACGTGAACCATTTTTGCTTACCTGATGCTTTGACTTTATGTTTGAAAACAATAAATGTGAATCTTGTTGGCTTCCAAAGTCACAATCCACTTTTTGAATCCGGATGTTGTTCTATATTGTGGTATACAAGACTCAAGCATGTGTTGCATAATAACGAATCTAACTTGCCTTATGATCTTTCTATGATGCCAGACAAGAAGTTTTCAAGTCAACTAGAATTGGTAAGAGAAAATATTGTTTTGGATCCCGAAGAACATCATTCTCTATCATTGTTCAAAGGAATTAAGTCATGGACTTTTGTTGTCCAAAAGTATAACTTTCAAATGCTCCATTATTCTGGTTCGCTTCTATCAAGGAATAAGATAAAATCAACTTCTGTTTTCGATTCTGGCATTGCTTTATGTTCAATTTGTGAATAAGACTTCAGCAAGTTCTATTAAGCCTATATACCATGGTGTCATTAATCCATCTAAATTTCGTGTAGGTGGCACTTTGGAAAGGTCCCCTCCAAAAGAGGGAGGGCATGCAAACAATCTGTTTTGTGTTCAAGTTGTGTGTAAATTTCAGGTTATCGGGAGCAACTTTGCCAACTTCATCAACCAAAGGGACTATGACCTTGGAAGATTTTTCATGAGAAAATGGCTCAATTTGAGGACAAATCATCTTTAAGAGGGAGGGAATGATGTGATCCTGGCCGCATCCTGTTGTGACTTAAATCGACGACATCGACAATGGTCTAAACACGAGGGCCCCAAGTGCAAAATGAAACTTAATTTCGGCTTAATGAGCTCAATCTTGGTTTTTACCCAGCTCAATGGAGCTCAATTCGGCTTGATGCTAGCTTATTGAGCTTGATTCTAATTTATTTAATTTCATGCATTTTAAGCTGCTGGAATAAATTTATCTATTTAATTGAGTTAGTTAATTTAGTTAAAGTTCAGCTCAAATAATTAAATTGCGTTTTAATGTGTCAAAATTATGGACATTTTAATTTAGCTTAAATGTTTCTTAGTTAATGCATATTTTTAATGTGTCTAGTTTAGGACAAATTTAATTCTTGTAGCTAATTAATTTGTCCAGCCGAATGTAGCTCATTTAAGTTGCCATAGCTGCTGCCAATTTAATAGGTCTTAAGCTGATTAATTTGTTGAATCTAATGTACAGCTACATGCATGGAATGGCATTAAAGTAGCTGACAATTACTCTTTTTCATGTGGCTGTTCATGAAACTCAATTGACCTTGAGTTGAATTAAACTTCCAGCTAATGCTTTTAGTTTCTCTATATGTCTATTCATGAAACACCAAATGCCAAAAGAAGCTGATGCTTTCTTTCCCCCAAGCTGACCGTCCAGCTCTCCAACCAGCTATGAAAGCTTAAACATTTGTTGGAAAATTCCATTCACTCTTGTGCCCATTCGGCTATGTGTTTTCACACACAATGGACTTCTCAAGTTTGGTTTCACACTTCCATGTCCATTGAAGTGATCTAAGCTGCTCATTAAGTTCAATGGCTCTTCAAATAACCAAGGCAGCTCAATTAACATTTATTAAATCACCTAGGCTGAATTTGTCCAGCAAATTCAGCTCATTTTAGCTCTTTATCTAATGACCACAATTTAGCTGATTCAAACCCCCAAGTGGCTGTCCAATGACGTTCCCAAAGGCTAGAGAAGATTCCTAGAATTTTCTTGAATTATTTTGGAATTTTTAGCTCATTAAAAGCTGAAATCAAATTTCCATCTAGCTACTCTTTTGTCCATTCGGCTAGCCTTAGACTTTCATTATAAATATTGTATTATTTGCTGGTTGTAAAAAGACCTTTTTGCTACTTTTATGAATGTTTATAAAATTTGTGAGTTTTTCAACTCTCTTAATTCATTTTAGACTAAACTTGACTTATCTAGCTTGCTAGTGGTGTCATTTTGTTTCTTTAGAACTTATCACTCACCATCGAGTGTGGCGTTCACCCTATTGATACTTGTGGTTCCTAACTTCCTAGTTAGTAGGTCAAGGTCCTATCCTTCAACACCCATCCTATTTAAGTATCGTATAAGGTTAGGGTCAATACTCCCTTTAGTATTGGCTCTTCCTCGGTCTTAAGCCCATTCCATCCATTTGAACTTTTCCCATTTCTGAGTTATCTTATTTTCTTTGTTGGCCGAATCCTTAACATCATTCACTTAACCATTTTCCCTCATCATTTTACTTAATTGAACCATCTTTAACACATTCCTAACTTTTGAATCATCTTGTCAACCCTTGTTTTTCCTTCACTTAGCCGAATTACCAACTACTTCACATAAGAACGATACTCATTAGATTTAACAATCGGGTAACTACATGACTCGAGCATCTCACGAGACCGAGATCGTATCAGATACTCTTGTAATATAAATTACATATAAATCAGTAATCCATCAATTCATTATCATTTTTTGCTCTTTCGAGCTATGAACAGGAAGCTCCTCTTGAGTTGATGGACAGTAAGCTTTATTGAGCTGAAACGGTAAGCTCTAACGAGCTCAAAACAGTAAGCTTTTATGAGTTGAAATAGTAAGCTCCAACGAGTTGAAAATAGTAAGCTCTTACGAGTTGATATATTGATAAGCTCATTCGAGCTACGGTGAGTCCGCAACACATGCAGGATCTCAACCAAAACAGTAACCCTAGTGACATGTTACTCGTATCCTACGAATTCTTACGGTTCAAATAGGGCTCGGCAGCTATCAGTCTATATTAGTAAGGCATTCTTATTCCAAGTATATCAATTAATCAATTTTATACATACATTTCAAATAATTACAAGTATCTAAAAGTTCGATTCTAATTATACGAACTTACCTCATATAGCTCGGATAGCAAATATCGCCTATTCGCCCACTTTTCTTTTTCCCTGATCTAATTTCAATATTGGCTTATCATGATTTATATATTATCAAATTTAGTACATCCAGTATTCAATCTATTCAATTTAGCCCATAATTCATATTTTGCAAAATTTACACATTTTCCCTAAACTTTTACCCTTTTTATAATTTAGTCCTTATCACATAAAATTGAAAATTCATGCAATTTAGTACCAGCCCATGCTTAGCCAAATTTACTATATATTATTGGCAGCCCATATTTGCAATTTATTCCTACTTCCACCCACATAATTTTACATTTTCACAATTTAATCCCTTTTTGACATTGTTGTCAAAAATCACTTAACAAAACTTTGTTTAACTAACAACAACTATTCAAAATCCATCATCAACCATTAAATTCCTCAAAAATTCAACAATGAAAACATGTTAAATATTTAATTGTTTCAAAATTTAAGGTACGGGCTAGCTAGAATACGAATAACGGTCTCAAAAACATAAAAATCATTAAAAATCGAGCTCAAATTAACTTACAATTAAGCTCCAAAGTGACCAAAAAATCAAAGCCCTAACAATGGCTTTCTTCTTCTCCAATTTCAGTTGAAAGAAAGAAAGATGGACACCTTTTATGATTTTGTTTTTATTAATTATAACTTAATTTCATAAATTACTAAATTACCTTTGGTTCAAAACATTAAATTTCACATATGTTATGTCCATAAATGTCCACTCACCAACATAATGGTCTAATTATAACATAAAGACCTTAGATTTTAGGTTCTATAGCTATTTAATACCTTTAGCTAATAGAACATGCATTTTACACTTTACGCGATTTAGTCCTTTTTATCGAATTAAGCATTTGAACAATAAAATTTTTTTACGAAACTTTCACACAATAATTTTATCATGCTATAAACTTTAATAAAATAATAAAATAAATATTTTGACTTTGGATTTGTGGTCCTAAAACCATTGTTCCGATTTGACTCAAAAACGGGCTGTTACAACTCTTCCCCCTTTAGGGATTTTCGTCCCCGAAAATCTTACCATTAAATAGGTTATGGTATTGTTTTCGCATAGCTTCCTCAGGTTCCCACGGAGCTTCCTCAATCCTATGTTTATGCCAAAGAACCTTCATTAGGGCTGTGCATTTATTTCTCAATTCTTTGATTTCACGAGCTAAAATCCTGATCGGTTCTTCACTATACGTCAAATCAGTCTATGTCTCAACATTTACCAGAGAAATTACATGTGACGAATTGGATCTGTATCGATGTAGCATAGAAATGTTAAAGACATTTTGAATCTTTTCAAGTTCTGATGGTAAAGCTAGTCAATACGCTATAGGCCCTATTCTCTCAATGATCTTATATGGTCCGATAAATCGTGGACTCAGCTTTCTTTTACGGCCAAATCGAAGAACCTTTTTCCATGGTGACACCTTTAAAAACACTCAGTCCCCAACTTGAAACTCAATTTCTTTACGTTTCAAATTCGCGTATGATTTCTGTAGATCTGAAGCTACTTTTAAACTATTGTGAATTGTTTCAAATTTTCTTCAGTTTCTCTAATCAGTTCAACCCTGTGAATCTTTCACTCACTTAGTTTAGTCCAATATAGTAGAGTTCGACATTTGCGACCATATAAAGCTAAATATAGTGCCATCTTTATACTCGTTTGAAAACTGTTATTATACGCGAACTCTATCAACAGTAAGTATTTTTCCCAACTGCCCTCAAAATCTAAAATACAACATCTCAACATGTCTTCGAGAATTTGAATAACTCTCTCGATTTTACCGTCAGTCTGAGGATGAAAAGTAGTACTGAAATTCAATTTCGTACCTAGAGCTTCTTGCAATTTCTTCTAGAATCACGACGTAAATCTTGGATCTCTATCAGAAATAATAGATAGTGGTACTCTATGCAATCGAACAATCTCAGAAATATACAATTCAGCTAATCTGTCAAGTGAGTAATCTGTACATACCAGTATGAAATGAGCAGATTTCGTTACTCGATCAACAACAACCCAAATAGCATCTTTCTTTTTCGGAGCTAGGGGCAATCCCGACACAAAATCCATTGTAATTCTATCCATTTCCACTCAGGAATCATCACAGGCTGTAGTAAACCCGATGGTACTTGATGTTCAGCTTTAACTTGCTGAAAAATCAAACATTTAGAAACAAACTCTAATATATCTCTTTCCATGCCTTGCCACCAATAAAACTATTTCAAAGCGTTGTACATTTTGGTACTTCTTGGATGAACAGATAAGCAATTATGGTGTGCTTCGTGCAAAATCTTCTGAATGAGTTTTGAATTTCTCGATATGCGAATTCTATTTTAGAATCTTAAACAATCATCAGTTCCAATCAAAAACTCTGAATCAGGGATATTCTCACATTGAATTTGTTTAACTTGCAATTCGCGGGCATCTTTCTGAGCTTCACAAATTTATTGAAGAAATACTGGTTTAGCTTTTAATTCATCTAAAATAGACCCATCATCACAAATCATCAACTGGGTATTCATTGCTCGTAATGCAAACAAATATTTTCGGCTCAGGGCATCAACAACAACATTAACTTTTCTCAGGTGATAATCAATCACAAATTCATAATCTTTCAATAACTCAAGCCATATTCGTTGTCGCAAATTCAAATCCTTCTACGACATCAAATATTTTAAGCTTTTTTGATCTGTATAAATGTGGCATTTCTCATCGTATAAGTAGTGTCTCCAAATTTTCAATGTGAACACAATTGTAGCCAACTCTAAGTCATGTGTCGGATAATTCTTTTCATGCGGTTTCAATTGTCACGAAGCATAACCTATAACTTTTCCTTCTTGCATCAAAACACATCCCAGACCGTTTAGTAATGCGTCACTATAAATCACAAATTCTTTCCCTGATCCCGGTTGAACCAAAATTGGTGCTTCAGTTAACAGTACTTTCAACTGCTCAAAACTCTGCTGACATTTTTCCGACCATTCAAATTTCACATCTTTTTGAAGCTGTGTGTCATTAGAGTCGCAATCATTGAGAATCCTTTTACAAATATTCGGTAATAGCCTGCTAAACCTAGAAAACTATGGACTTTAGACACAATTCTTAGAGGTTTCCAATCAACAACAGTAGAATCTTACTCGGGTCAACTCTAATACTGTCAGCTGAAACAATATGCCCTAGAAATCCAACCTCACAGAGCCAAAACTCACATTTTCTGAACTTTGAAAATAATTTCTTATCACGTAGAGTTTGTAACACAACTCTCAAGTGCTCGGTATGTTCAGATTCATCTCACGAATAGATCAAAATGTCGCCAATGAATACAATAAAAAATCTGTCTAAATACGGTCTGAATATCTGATTCATTAAGTCCATAAAAACTTCAGGAGCATTAGTTAATTCGAAAGGCATAACCAGGAATTCATAATGTTCATACCTTGTTCTGAATGTAATTTTCGACAGATCTGACTCTTTAACTCGCAACTAATAATAACCCGATCTCAAATCGATCTTTGAAAATGTTGTAGCCCCTTTCAACTGATCAAATAAATCATCAATCTGCAGTAGAGGGTATTTGTTCTTTATAGTCACTTTATTCAGCTATTTTTAGTCAATACACATTCTCATCATGCCATCTATCTTTTTCACAAACAATACCGGTGCACCCCAGGGTGAATAACTTGGTAGTGCAAAACCTCTATCTGTCAATTCTTGGAACTGAGCTTTCAACTCTTTTAATTCTGTACGGAGCTATCGATATCGGTGTTGTTCTCGGCACTAATTCAATATCAAATTCAACCTCTCTAATCAGTGGTAAACCCGATAGTTCTTCTAGAAATACATCCAAAAGCTCACAAACAACAGATACAGATTCAATCTTTGATTCAAACACCTTTGTATCCAGTACAAATGCAAGATATGCATCATAGCCCCTTTTCATATATTTCTAAGCTGACATAGACGATATCACAGTCGGTAATTCACTAGAATCATCAGACTTAAACCGAAGAATTTCACCGTTTTGACATTTCAATTTGATAATATTTTGTCTACGATTCATAATCGCATCATGCATAGTTAGCCAATCCATACCCAGAATCCCATCAAACTCATCGAAAGGTAAAAGCATCGAATCAGCCCGAAAATAGTAACCCCGAGTCATCAAAGCACAATTCTTACAAATTTTATCAACTAAAACAGACTTACCTAAGGGGTTCAATACTTTAATTACAAACTCTGAAGACTCGACATGTAAACTCTTTTTCAATACTAAATTCATATAGATATATGAATGAGTTGATCCAAGATCTATCAACGCAACTATATCAGTATCAAAAAGAGAAAAAGTATCGGTAATAACGTTTGGCGATGATGCCTCCGCCCGTGCACGGATAGCATAAGCTTGTGCAGGTGCTCGTGCCTCAGATCTTACAGTAGAATCTCTCGTAGCACCTCAGTTACCACTTATATTTCCAGTATTTCAGGGTGGTCTCCCTATAGTAGCTGTATTACTTACTTTCGTCGGTTGATCTCTTTCAGCTACAAACTGTTCTAGATAGTCCTAGTGATAATGATCAAGAGATCCACATTTAAAACAACCTCCGCTCACTAATCTACATTCACCATAATGTCGTTCATTGCAGTGCTAACATTCAGGTCCAACATTTCTAACACTACCCACACTAGCAACAGATGTCGTTTGAGGTTTAGAGCTGAAATGTTTCGTATCTCTATCTCTGATCAAAATCCCCGTAGAAGCAGTAGAACGAGGATGATATTCTCTAGATTTTTTTAATGCTGACCGATGTGATTTACTCGCAAATCTCTTTCTGAAGTCTCTAGCTTCAGAATCGGCTTTCCTTTTCTCTTTGCAAAGCTCTTCTGCTTTATAAGCTCTGTCGAACAGAACAACAAACTCTTTTAGCTCAAGAATTCCAACTAATAGTCTGATTTCTTTATTCAATCCATCCTTGAATCTTTTACACATTATAGCTTTAGAAGAAACACATTCACAAGCATATTTTTTGAGTCGTACAAACTCTCTTTCGTATTCTATTATTGACATGCGACCCTACTTCAATTCAAGAAATTCTTTATGTTTCTGATTAATGAACCTTTGGCTAATGTATTTCTTTCTGAATTCAACTTGAAAGAACTCTCAAGTAACTCTTTCTCGCGGAACTACGGATATCAATGTATTCCACCACTAATACGCAATATCTCTCAATAGTGATACAGTATATTTTAAACATTCTTCAGGTGTGCATGACAGTTCATCAAATGCCCGAATTGTGTTTTCAAGCCAAAACTCTACTATCTCAGGGTCATCGTTAACAATTTGTAACGCCCCAAATTTGGGCCTAGAAGGATTGGGCCTTAACCGTGGGAACACATAAAATTTCATGTGTGCGAGAAATATCACAATTGCATTTTGCCTTTAGTGGCTAAGTATTTGGGCATATTTGGGAGTGTTGGAGAAGTCTTGGGTTCAAACCTAGGCTTTAGCTAAATTTTTTATTTAAGTGAATAAAACCCTTGGTACTTGGAAGTAAGCCTTTTAAATAATTAAAAGTAAAATGTGACACAAGATGAGCTTGTAGTCCAGTGGTTGTGGCGTCATTATGGTGGCAAGGGATCTTGAGTTCGTAACGTATGGAATGCAAAGGGATTTTATTTTATTTCCATATGGTGAGAGAGGTAGAGTTGGATTAAAACTCTCTTAAGGTGGTTTAGTCGACTTCTTCTTCCATTTTTCCTTGGTGGCGAATAATCTTTTGTTTGCCATACAACCCTTAAGGGCCGAACGCCTCTTTAGCCGAATACCCTTAGTGCCGCCACTACCCTTTTCACTCAGTCGATTCTAGGGCAAGTGTTTGCTCCCTCAATCAATTTTTGCTAAGTATCAATTACTTTGTTCCTCACTTCTTCCAATTGGTTTTGGTAGGATTAGTATCAAATTCCTGTCCTTTGGATCCCTGCCGATTTACTCCTTAGGTGAGAGACTTTGGTAAGTGTCCTTGATCTTAATTGGCCGAATGGTCATAGCTAAGGGAAGGGGGACTTGTGTTGGATACAAGTCACCTATTATTCTGGTTTTAATAATTAAGATTGGTGCAGATCTAGGATTTGATCGTGGTTAGTGATTAAAGAAGGGACTGTTATAACTGGTCGAGTAAGGTAAGGTAAAGGGTGAGGTTTCAGTTTTGGTAAAGATAATTAAGGATGCGATTAATTGAAGGGTGATATCGATTGTAGGTTCGGGGCTAAGGAAATTGCAGCATGCTTTATTACCAGGTGTGTACATAAACTGCACACACAAGTAGATCGGCAAAAGCTGAAATGCCGAAAGTTTGGCTACAGTAGTCTTACGAGTGTGCGAACACTCGTAAGAGGGAAACTGATAGGTTGCCTGAGGCCCAGGGGCGAATCTATAGACTTGGGCTGTGAATTGGCCAACCGGGCCAAAATGGGCTAAATGGGCCCGATGGGCTGTTGGGCCCATAATAGGAAAAAATTGATGATTAATGCTATGTGATGGAAAATTGTATGTAAGCATGACTATAAATGTGATTTGGGCCTAATAGGCCACGTAAATAAGATTGGGCCTAATGGGCCATATGAAAGAGATTGGGCCTAGTGGGCCATATACATGTATGTGCATTTGTCTGGGCTTGTAAGGGTTTTTGGGCCTAGTATATGACAACTGCTTAAACAGGCATAATATTTAGTTAATTAATTAAAGACCATGGACAAGTCATAGTGTTAAGGTGTGGCAACGGGTATATGCATATCTAGGATTGGATCTAGGGAGAGCTTGGTACTTAAGCGGTCTTAATGCCTCACCTCCTCTTCTCTAGAATCCTACTTGGTGCATAATACTCGTTCACCTTAGCTCATGGGATTTGTTAACGGACCAAGGTAAGTAAAGACCTGTAATAAAAAAATTTACTGAAATGCCCCTAAGGGTGAAAATGACCAAAATACCCCTAAGTGTTGAATGTATGATTTATGGATGTTACATGTATAACTGTTGCATACATACGATATTCTATTTAGGCTGCATAGGGGTTGGGAATTATGGAACAGAGGAAGTATATGAGGGTCGCATGGTTGCTTGACAACCGTGGATCCATCGACGGCTTTTAAGCACAATATGCGACTGGCAGCTTGCTGCAATGAAGGTTGTTCTGCAACTGGGCTACCATTGATGTGTATCGATTGGGTGGGTCGATATTTATATCCCCACATGATGTGTAACAGGGGACGGACCTAATGTGTGTCGGTTGGATTATTGGGGTGGCTTGCACTGCATTGCATTGCATGTTGTCTGGTGATTGATGAGTGATTATTACTGGTCGAGGGTTGTACACACTGAGTTTTTGAAATCTCACCCCTTCTTTTATTTTTCTTAGGTGATGCTCAGGTGGAGGTTCGATGTCTGGAGGGACTCTGGGTGGCTAGCTAGCAAGACAACTTGGACTTGTTTTAAAAGCATATAGGTTATTGGTTTATTAAGTAATCTTTTATTTAGTCAGGACTATAATAAGGCTTCCCCTTTTGTTATTGTTTGGATTTTTAATTTTGTGTGTTGTAATTATAAAAAGTGGAACATGGATTTTCTAAACCATAGTTTTCTTTTAATACTACGTTTCCGCAACTAAACTTTTAAAGGATAAGTTTTCTTTAATCAAATGTTTTAAACAAAGCTTCGCAACAAAAAAAGAGATTTTACTTAGTAGTTGAGATGTAACTTTTTAAGGAAGGGTTTTCAATGAAACAAGGTTTTCGCTAAAACACTTCAATGTGACACGCCAGATTCGGCCATAACGTCCGGGCCATGTTTGGGGTGTTACATTTAGTGGTATCAGAGCCTAGGTTGCAAAACTCGGGCTGTGAAGAGGGCCTTATTACTTGGTTCTTTTTCTGTGTTTTAAAAAAAATTTGATCGAATTACAATGTTTTTAGAAAAGGGGAAGTCTTGTTGAGTGGCACACAGAGTCTCCGACGTTGAACCAAGTAAGTTCTTTTGTTCTTAAGGTTAAGCCTGTTTAAATTGTTATACAGTAGATAGTTAGAGGGCTACTTTAGACGATTATGCTAGAATGGAACTGAAGCCCGTAAGATCATGAAACTGTAGAGGATTTACGAAAACAACTCTCTTTAAATACTTTCATAAAACATCGGGTTAATTATTGAAACTAACTAAAACTTCATAAAATTTTTAATCCAGAAAATACGTGAATTGACGATAAGTGCTAGAAGAGGTGCGAGAGGCCACAGCCGAGGCCCCGAAAGTGTGAGGGCTGAATTGTTCGCATCAGGCCATGTGCCCAATGTTGGAGTAGAAGAGGCTCCGGCCTCACCCGTGGCCAAGAATGGACAGTACAATCGGGCCGTAGGGGATGATGCATTGCCGTAGGCAATGCTAAGGATTTTGGAGAGGGTCGCTGGTCCCAATAATGAAACGGGAAATCGAGGGGCCATTCCGGAGCAACTTCGATCAAATGGGGCTGAGATCTTTAAGGGTGTGCCTGGTGTGGCTCCTAACATGGCTGAATACTGGTTGAAGGCCACTGAAAGGATAATGAAGGACTTGGACTGTTCACCAGAAGAAAAGATGAAAAGGGTAGTGTCACTGCTTAGGGAAAAAGCTTACTAGTGGTGGTTGACAGTGAAAGAGGGCACTCAACCCGAGCAGGTCACTTGGAAGTTCTTCAAAGTTGCGTTCCAAGGAAAGTATGTAGGTACGAGCTATGTGGATGTTAGAAGGAAGGAGTTTCTGAACTTGACCTAGGGAAACAAATTTGTGGCGGAGTATGAGGTGGAATTTCTACGTCTTAGTAGGTATGCAAGAGTTATGGTGGCAACAAACTATGAGCATTGTGCTAGGTTTGAGGATGGACTAAGAGATAGCCTCAGGGTATTGATAGCTCCACAAAGGGAGCGAGTTTTCTCGGAGTTAGTGGGGAAAGGAAAAATAGCGGAGGAGGTGAAGCACACTGAGCGCCTAAATTGAGAAAAGGAAAGGGGTAAGAACAAGAGGGAGGCTGAGACTCCTGGTGTTGGACAGAGGCCTAGGGCTAGGGCCAGAGTTAATGGGCCAGTTACGGTAGGGTCTCCTTGTGCTTAGCATTTTTTGTGCTTAGAATTTTTGGTTAAGTGTTAATTATTTGATGATAGGTCTCGGTCAAGGTTTGAATTCAAACCTAGGGGTAAAAGAAATTATAGTTTAATTATTAAAAGAACCCTGATGGCAAGTAGGTGGGCTTTTGAATTAATGAAGGGGAAATTGGACAGAAAAGAGCCTGCCGGCCCAGGGGATAAGTGGCGTGTTGCTAGTGCCAGAAGTCTGGGGTCCGAATCCCACTTTGCTCAAAAGAGGGATTTATTTTTGCTAAAAGATGGATAGAGGTGGCATTGGATTTGAACTCTGTAGGGAGTGATAAGAGGAGAAATTTGAGGAGAGGATCAAGGGGTTATCAGGGAGAAAAACGAGGAGATGAGGAGTGAGGAAGAGGTGGAGTCGAATTGGGAATTTGGGCTTGGAAAATTCAGCTGTTGAGGCTATATATAGGTACCGAATAGGAGGTTGCCAGGCTAATGCTGAATTCTCCCTCACCTTGTTGCCAGAAACCCTTTTTTCTAAAAGCCGAAAACCCTTGTTTTTCTTTCTTTTCCTTGTGCCAATTTCCCATCCTTCCTCTACTCAATTTTCTTTGATTCACTTTTGGTTTAGCAGACTTCTTCTTCCATTTTTCCTTGGTGGCGAATAATCTTTTGTTTGCCATACAACCCTCAAGGGCCGAACACCTCTTTGGCCTAATACCCTTAGTGCTCCACTACCCTTTTCACTCAGTCGATTCTAGTGTAAGTGTTTGCTCCCCCAATCAATTTTTTCTAAGTATCGATTTCTTTGTTCCTCACTTCTTCCAATCGGTTTTGGTAGGATTAGTATCAAATTCCTATCCTTTGGTTCCCTGCCGATTTACTCCTCAGGTGAGAGACTTTGGTAAGTGTTCTTGATCTTAGTTGGCCGAATGGTCATAGCTAAGGGAAGGGGGACTTGTGTTGGATACAAGTCACCTGTTATTCTGGTTTTAATAATTAAGATTGGTGCAGATCTAGGATTTGATCGTGGTTAGTGATTAAAGAAGGGACTGTTATAACTGGTCGAGCAAGGTAAGGTAAAGGGTGAGGTTTCGGTTTTGGTAAAGATAATTAAGGATGCGATTAATTGAAGGGTGATATCGATTGTAGGTTCGGGGCTAAGGAAATTGCAGCACGCTTTATTACCAGGTGTGTACATAAACTGCACACACAAGTAGATCGGCAAAAGCTGAAATGCCGAAAGTTTGGCTACAGTAGTCTTACGAGTGCGCGAACACTCGTAAGAGGGAAACCGATAGGTTGCCTGAGGTCCAGTGGCAATTCCATGGACTTGGGTTGTAAATTGGCCAACTGGGCCAGAATGGGCTAAATGGGCCCGATAGGCTGTTGGGCCCATAATAGGCTAGAATGGGCTAAAAGGAAAGGGGTATATGCATGTCTAGGATTGGATCTAAGGAGAGCTTGGTACTTAAGCGGTCTTAATGACTCACCACCTCTTCTTTGGAATCCTACCTGATGCATAGTATTTGTTCATCTTAGCTCACGGGATTTGATAACGGGCCAAGGTAAGTAAAAGCCCGTAATAAAGGAAAATTATCAAAATGCCCCTAAGGGCGAAAATGACTAAAATAACCCTAAGTATTGAATGTAAGATTTATGAATGTTACATGTATAACTGTTGCATACATACGATATGCTTTTTAGGTTGCATAGGGGTTGGGATTATGGAACGGAGGAAGTATAAGAGGGTCGCATGGTTGCTTGACAACTGTGGATCCACCGACGGCTTTTAAACCCAATATGTGACTGGCAGCTTGCTGCAATAAAGGTAGTTCCGCAATCGGGCTACCATTGATGTGTATCGATTGGGTGGGTCGATATTTATATCCCCACATGATGTGTAACGGGGGACGGAGCTGATGTGTATCAGTTGGATTATTGGGGTGGGTTGCACTGCATTGCATTGCATGTTGTATGGTGATTGATGAATGCTTGTTACTCTTCGAGGGTTGTACACACTGAGTTTTCAAAAATTCACCCCCTCTTTTATTTTTCTCAGGTGATGCTCAGTAGGAGGTTCGATGTCTGAAGGGACTTTAGGTGGCCAGCTAGTAAGACAACTTGGACTTGTTTTAAAAGCATATAGGTTATTGGTTTATTAAGTAAATATTTTATTTAGTCGGGATTGTAATAAGGCCTCCCCTTTTGTTATTGTTTGGATTTTTAATTTCGTACATTGTAATTATAAGAAGTGGAACATGGATTTTCTAAACCATAGTTTCTTTTAATACTACGTTTCTGCAACTAAATTTTTAAAGGATAAGTTTTCTTTAATCAAATGTTTTAAACAAAGCTTCGTAACAGAAAAGAGATTTTACTAAGTTGTTGTGATGTAACTTTTTAAGGAAGGGTTTTCAATGAAACAAGGTTTTCGCTAAAACACTTTAATAAGACACGCCAGATTTGGCCATAACGTCCGAGCCGGGTTTGGGGTGTTACAAATATTGTGATTTCTTAAATATTAGACTGCATTGTTACACTTAAAGTTAGAGTTTGTATTTATTCTGTGTGTGTTCTGGAAATGGTATACATGTGATATCTATATGCTCCGATGGATAGATGGTTTGGTACGTGCTTGTGTATTTAGGATTAGAATGCGTAGCGAGAGTGTAGTGTTGTAGGCCAGGATATGCGACTGTTTTGATCGTTGGAAATTTTGAGGACAAAATTTCTTTATGGGGGAAGAGTTGTAACGCCCCGAATTTGGGCCTAAAAGGATTGGGCCATGAGCGTGGGAACACATAAAAGTTTAAGTGCGTGAGAAATATCACAATTGCATGTTGTCTTTAGTGGCTAAGTATTTAGGCAGATTTGGGAGTGTTGGAGAAGTCCTGGGTTCAAACCTGGGCTTTAGCTAGATTTTTTATTTAAGTGAATAAAACTGTTGGTACTTGGCAGTGAGCTTTTTAAATAATTAAGAATAAAATGTGACACAAGATGAGCTTGTAGTCTAGTGGTTGTGGCGTCATTATGGTGGCAAGGGATCTTGAGTTCGAAACGCATGGAATGCAAAGGGATTTTATTTTATTTCCATATGGTGAGAGAGGTAGAGTTGGATTAAAACTCTCTTGAGGTGGTTGTTGACTTGGTCTTGGATGAGGTTGTTCAGAGTAAATCAAGGAGGTTTCTAGAAGAGTTTGAAAGGAGTTTGAATAAGGTTTGAATAAGTTGTTGCTAGCCAAATGGGTAGCGAAGGTTGAAGTAATTCAAATCTGCAGGTAGAGTGTTTGTAGGAGAAAATTTTGGAAGGTTGAGGGGAGTGTTTGAGTTGGCCGAATGTGGGACTCCCCATCTTGGCAAATTAGGTCATAGGACCTTTTGTTTCATAGGAGCCAAATTCTTTTGTGCCATTTCTCGGGTTCTCCTCATTTTTATTTTTCTGGTTTCTCAATTTTTTGTATTGCCGAGCGTATACTAAAAAGTGACCTCTCATGCTTTCTTTTTGTTTTTCTCTTTCTAACTAAATTGTGGGTTCCACTCAAGTATTATATTTTTCTTTTTCTTTTTCTAGTGGCCGATTCTTTCCCTTCACAGCCTGCCGAATCTGTTCATCTTCCCCTTCTTCGACATCTCTTTCTTTTCTTCTCCTTTGTGGCTGAATACTCTTAAATCTCTCAAAACATTGACGCAACTAATTGATGTTTTCTTCCTCTCCATTTACTTCCCTTTCTCCTCTTTCTCTCTTAAGCCGAATATCTTATTCCTTTTCTCCTAAACACCTCTGGTTAAATATAGTTTTTTTCTCAAATTCTTTTCCCTCTCAAACCCTTTTTCTCTCTCTTTCCATTTCTATTTTTGGTTTGGTAAGCAGCCTCTGCTGATCGAACTTTACATGGGAAAAAGGGGGTGCTAGTGATAAAGTGATGGTAAGGGTGCCGACTGAGATTGAGCGCGTAGACTCTAGCCCCAAGTTTAAGCAACGTAGGGTGTTGGCGGTTCGGGACTTTTCGCCAGGTTTCGGAAGGGTGACTTCACCAAACTTTGGATTAAGTTGGCAAATCACAGTCGACTGATCTACTTAAGGCAAGTGGTAGTCTATCTTTCGTTTAGGTGGTTGTTAAGGGTTTTTCTTCTAACACTATTTGATCAGTGATTAACTGAATGTTATGTTTGAAAATAGGTTCTGCAGATCGTGAATTCTTAGTACTCAATGTGATCAGGTGTGTAACCATATGCCTTGTTTTGATAATCGGCTGAAAAGCCGAAAATATGTGTGTTGTTTACTCTGCTATGACTATAGATCGACAAAATACTGAAAAGCCAAAAATATGGAGTATGATGCCACACGAGCGTTCGATCGCGCGTGTGGTGAACCGAGCTCACGGAACATGGGCGTACAATGAGAAAGGCCACCATGAGCAAATTTGTGGGCATAGGCCGTAATGGGCTATTTGGGCCACAAAATGGGCCGAATAGGCCCAATGAGCCTATGGGCCTGCTTTTGTCAAATCAGCTACTAGGTGGAATATGGTTGGGCTTGTCATGTTGCGTACATGGCATAGGTCGTTCTGGGCCACATTGGGCTAGACTGGGCTGTGTGGGCCTAATGGGCTTGTGGACCACACGGATAAAACGTATGTTATGTGGTAAGTTTTAGGCTAGTCTACATCGTTTGTACAGCTATGAATAGTTTTAGGTTGAATGGGCCGTATGGGCCCAATGGGCCTGTGATATCCCTAATTTAACCCTAGTCAGGAAGTGGTTTCGGGACCACGAAACCGAGTCACAAAAATATTTAAATACCTTATTCCATGCCAAATATATGTGAAAATGCATGTGTAAATTTTTAATTCTTTGATTTAGTTAATTTGAATGTGAATTGAAATAAAAAGGACTCATGTGAAAGGATTTAAATATATGTGGCTAATTTTAAGAGATTAATAAAAGAATGAAGTAAAATAAATGGAGTTGCATGTCAAATATCCATTTTCTAAGGTTAGTGGCCGGCCATGCTTTGAATGGAATTATTGTTTTTTTTGTATTTTAATTGTAAAATAAAGCTTAGTGGAATGTTATTATAATGGTGAATTAAATAATAAAAGAATTTGGTGAAAAGAACAAGGTAGCTCTTTTGTGTTCTTTTTAGCCAAAAATCAAATAAGAGAGGGGAGAAAAGTCTAAAACCATTCGGCACTTTGATATTCTTCATGAGGTGAGTTTCTTGATTAAAATTTGATGGAAATTTGATGTTTTTGGGATGGATGTTAAGCTAGTTAGGCAACCAAAGGTTCAATTTTTTTTTGTTATGTGGTTATATGTGCATTTCGGCCATGGTCTTTGCTTGAATTTGAGATTTGTAATGTGATTTTCCTAAATTGTCTATGAATTTTTGGTTGTTGATTTCATGGTAATGGTATATTGAATCCATGATTTGAATCCATGAAAATTTAGTAAGGTTGCATTCGGCAACTTGCTTGGAATTATGAAATGATGTCCAAAATTTGTAATTCATGCTTAAATATTGAAACTTTAAGAAAAATCTAGTATTGATTGGCCAAACCAAAAATTCTGAAAATTTTATGGATAAAATATATATGAGTCTATTTTCAGGGAAAATTAACGGCACTTCATTTGGAGTTTCGTAGCTCCATTTACGAATAATTTAATGACTTTTGCTCAGGAAAAATAGCTTGTGCTGAATTTGTGATTATGTTGTAAACCTTAATAAAACTATTTGAGTTGCTTATAAGCTATCGATTAAATATTGGTAATCAAAATGCCAAATCCGTATTAAAGTGAAGCTATAAGCCGTAAATGACTAGTATACCTAGTCAATTTTGTTATGATGAAATTGATGTACAAGATATGTATATGTGATAAGGCCTAATGGTCGATGTGATGAATGTGAAAGTGTATATATGTGATAAGGCCGAATGGCAAATGTGATGAATGTGAAAGTGTATATATGTGGTAAGGCCTAATGGCCGATGTGATGAATGGGAAAGTGTATATATGTGATAAGTCCCGAAGGACATTTGTGCCAGTACTATATCCGGGTTAAGATCCCGCAGGCTTTATGCGAGAATATTATTCTGAATTAATTTCCGTAGGCTTCGTGCTCGTGCTATATCCAGATTTTAAAGACCCGAAGATTCAAGTAAGACTTTGATATTGAGTATCCGCAGTAAGTTACCATCAAATAAGTATTACGTATTTAAAGATGTTCAGGTACGTATTACTTACTCGTCGGTGGATTGATTTCAAAGTGAATTATTAGTATCAAGAAGGTATGTAAATGTGATCAATATTATAACTCCAAATATGAGGATGATCTAATTGGTAATGGTATGCTTGTATAATGAAGTATGGGATGAAATATTCTTATGTATTAGTGCATATTCTGCCCAAAAGCCTTATGATTTGAGTACGGGTTGGGTTCAACTAGATATGCCAGTACAAGGTAAGGATTATATTCTGTAAACTTACGTATATGTAATAAGGAATATGTTTGGTTCTTTAGGTGCCTACAGTAATTTAATACTTGTCATGTTGAAATACTTGAAAATATGGATGTGATTATGAACAAGTGGAAAGGATTATTGAAAGTTGTAAATTGGTGAAGAATGTGCTTTGGAAATATTCGACCATCTAGGTCACTATTGTACGAAAGTATATATATGTGATAGTTAAGTGATGCGTTTATTGATATTATAGTTCGAGATGAAGCTCTAGATTAACTTCATCGAACAGTTGAAATGAATGACCAAAGATATTGAATGAAAACACTTTGCGACTTAAAGCTCAAGGCTAAAGAAAGGCGAATTAAATTATGTGAAATTTTGGCTAGGTATATTGGGTCAAATGAGATTTTACCTAGATTAAGTATATGTGAAAAACGTCATTGATTCAACAAAATTATTGTTTTGCTTAAAACTTACTAAGCTTACGAAAGCTTACTCTGTTCGTTCATGTTTTTGGTCTGTAGGTTGTGGATTCTGACTACTAGCTCGGGGATCGTCAGTACTTCATCACACTATCTACCATTACGGTAGCCATGAGATTGGATTATCTTATGGCATGTATAGAATAGACTACTAGCGAAAGAATAATTTGGTTATTGTATATAAGCCATGCGAAAATGGCATCTTTTGAATGTTTACTTATAGAAGTTTACATTTTATCCCTGGCTGTGTTTAGTGTTTATCCAAATGGATGATCTAAAAAAAAAAAGAAAAAAAAAGTTTTACCGTTCTGTCATGAGTTACAAGTCCGGTAATGCCCCTTACTTATTCCGGCGATGGTTACGGGATAGGGATGTTACAGGGCCCGTGGGCCCACGTGGGTAAATTTCACCGATAAGTAGGAAGTAGTTAGACTTGTCATGTCGCACACATGACTTAGGTTGTTTTGGGCCTTGATGGGCCAAAATTGGTCGTGTGGGCCCAATGGGCTCATGGGCCCACACGGATAAAATTTGTGGTAAGTGACTATTAATGAATCGGGCTATGGTGTACACATAGCCGTATCTAAATTTGGGCTAAATGGGCCACACGAATGTGTGGGCCCACTTGGGCCGAGAATGGGCCTTAGGCCCATTTACGCTGTTAGGTTTGCTTAGGTTACTTAAGTCGCTCGAGGCGACGGTGGACCCTCAGTTGCGTCATTTAGACCCCTGGTTTGTAAAATTACTGAAATACCTTCAATCTGTAAAATATCGAAATACCCTTCGTTTGTAAAATTACCGAAATACCTTTGTAGTGTAAAATTACCGAAATACCCCTGTTGGGCAAAATGACTATTTTTGTAACACTCCTAACCCGTAACTGACATCGGATTAGGGTTATGAGGCATTACCAGACAGACAGAACATTTCAGACCAATTCAGAATCACAGATATTATTTGACATCATTTCATAAGCAATCATATCTTAAGATAATCTACGAGACCTAAAACATACGTTTAAGAACGGTTAGAGCTAAACCGAATACATTCATAAAGTTCAGAACATGGAAAATTTTATAATTCTATTGAGGTCACACGCCCGTGCGTTCAAGCCGTGTGCCTCACACGGGCCTCAGACACACCCATATGAACCAGTTGTGCCAAACCAGGGTAACCATAATGATTTTCACCCACGGCCAATAGGCACGCCCGTGTGCTATGGCTATGTGATACTTAGCTAGCTACTGACTTTAGCCCACGGCCACATGACACGCCCGTGTCCCCTGACCGTGTGGCACCATGCAGGCTTAATTTAAGCCAAATTGTCACTCCTTTTTAAAGGTCATCGCTACAAGCCATAATAAACAGCATTTGTACCTAAAATTTTCAACCAATTCCATACTCATAACATACTTCATTATAACAAAAATATATTAGCTCATAAACACTACAACCATACATCATTTGGCACCATCAACCAAATACTAAAACTATATACAACATTTCATTTGCTAGCCAACTCTCATGGCATAATATATACACATCAAAACTTATATACATAGACCTTCTAGCCTATACATGCCATACTTCAAAATATTTACACTTTCAAAAGTATCAAAATGAGATCGATAGTGTGGAGAAAATCCTCGACTATCCCCGAGTCTTCAGTAGCTACGATAACTGTAAAACAGACAGTAAACATGCAGAGTAAGCTACAAAGAGCTTAGTAAGCCAAATACAATTGGTCTAACTACTAAAGCATATAAATACAATTCAACCATATAGATTCATAACCATTTCATAGAATAATTCATAAACTTAACCATGCTTCTTTGTTTACATATATATCATGCTTCATTTTCATACATATTTCACAGAGACAGAGTTTTTCATATTCAGAAATTTTAGTACAATACAAACGTACATGCATAGGTTATACATTTCATATATTCAATCTCAGATTTGATACGCTATCATCAGACGGGTCAGAAACGGTATAGATGCTTATAAACAAGTACAATGTCGACGTCCCGGACATGGTCTTACATGTAATTCAATATCGATGCCTCTGTCCCATACAGGGTCTTACACGAAATCAGATACGATGCCGATGTCCCAGACATGGTCTTATACGTAACTCTCAATCGAGGCCTGTGTCCCAGACAAGGTCTTGCACGAATCAGATACGATGCTGATGTCCCAGACTTGGGTCACACGACCAATCACACGCCCATGTGTCTAGCCCGTATGCCCTTCGAAGTGGCCACACACGCCCATGTGCTAGGCTGTGCCAATCTTGTATGATATATTAACTTATGCAACACAGCCAAGTCATACGCCCATGTGCTAGGCCGTGTCCCAATTAGGGGACATACTGACTTGTACCACACGACCGGTCACACGCCCGTGTGTGAGACCGTGTGAAGCATACTGACTTCATTTTAATTCAACACCAGGGGACAGATAGCCGTGTAACATGACCATGTGTCTCACACGGCCGAGACACATGCCCATGTTTTTGCCCGTGTGGACAAAAATAGGCTATTTGCAAAGCCATTTTGCCACCCTATTTTCACCTGCATTCACAAGCATACATTGCAACATTTTATAACCCAATAGGCAGCCATTCTACAACATTCCATACAAAAATTATACCAACTCATCATAGTATTCAAATAATCAACTAATACCATAGACTTTCCATTCATAAGCTTACCACATAACAAGACACATTTGCAAAATTTCATTCCATATAATACTTACCAAAACATACCAAAACATAATATCAAGTTTAGCCAAATTACATGGCTTAGACTTATCACAACACGAACCAAAATCACCATCTCAACTGAACATAACTATTATCATTATACCTAGCCTATACATGCCATATTTGCATATATCCATAGTTGAAAAGTATCAATCGGCAACTGGATAATGTGATGCTTAACTCTGACTTGTCCGAAACGAGCTAGCTATCGAACCTCTATAAAACATAGAAAAATATATAGAGTAAGCTTTAAAGCTTAGTAAGCCCGTATAATTCAGAATTAAACTTACCATTTACACATAATCAAGGTAAATAAATAAGGTATACTCAACTCAATTTCCAATTGCTTAAACACAAACATTCATCAATAAGTTAGCCATATAAGTACATGTAACCATCCATTATTTCAATTCAATACTCAATACATTGTATTATACCAAATTCATATATCATGTACAACATTAGTAACATTTCATTCTCAATCACATAAACAATAATCCATTTGCAAACAGTAGCTCATCCATATAAATATTATTTCATCCATATAAATAGTATTTATGCTCGTTGAACCTATTAGAATATCGAGGGATACTCGGGTAATATACATTACATATAAATCAATAAACCATAAATTCATTATCATTTTCCACTCTTTTGAGTGATTAACAGTAAGCTCCTCCTGAGCTGATGGGCAGTAAGCTCTATTGAGCTGAAACAGTAAGCTTTGACGAGCTAAAAATAGTAAGCTTTTGTAAGCTGAAACAATAAGCTCCAATGAGCTAAAAATAGTAAGCTCTTACGAGATGATATATTGGTAAGCTCATTCAAGCTGCAATGACTCTATAACACATGCAAGATCTCAACCAAAACGGTAATCCTAATGACATGTTACTCGTATCCTACGAATTCATACGGTTCAAACAGGGCTCAGTAACTATCAGTTTATATCAACAAGGCATTCTTATTCCAAGTATATCAATTAATCAAATTCATATATACATTTCAAATAATTACAAGTATTTAAAAGATTCTAATTATACGAACTTACCTCGAATAGCTCGGATAACAAATATCGCCTATTCGTCCACTTTTCTTTTTCCCCGATCTAATTCTGATATCAGCTTATCTTGATCTATATATTATCAAATTTAGTACATTTAGTATTCAATCTATTCAATTTAGCCCATAATTCATATTTTTGTAAATTTACACATTTGCCCCTAAACTTTTACCCTTTTTACAATTTAGTCCTTATCGGATAAAACTGGAAATTCATGCAATTTAGTATCAGTCCATGCTTAGCCAAATTTACTATATATTACTAGCAGCCCATATTTTCAATTTATTCACACTTCTACCCACATAATTTTACCTTTTCACAATTTAATCCCTTTTTGACATTTTTGTCAAAAATCACTTAACAAAACTAGTTTAACTAACAACAACTATTCAAAATCCATCACCAACCATTAAATTACTCAAACATTCAATAATGGCAACATGTTAAAGATTTAACAGTTTCAAAATCTAAGGTACGGGCTAGCTAGACTATGAAGTAATGATCTCAAAAATATAAAAATCATTAAAAACCGAGCTAAAATGAACTTACAATTAAGCTCCAAAGTGACCAAATATTCAAAGCCCTAATAATGGCTTTTTTCTTCTCCAATTTCAGTTGAAAGAAAAAAGATGGACACCTTTTATGATTTTGTTTTTATTTATTATAACTTATTTCATAATTTACTAAATTACCCTTGGTTCAAAACATTAAAATTCACATGTTTTATGACATCATGGTCTAATTACAACATAAGGACCTTAACTTTTAGGTTCTATAGCTATTTAATACTTTAGCTAATAGAACATGCATTTTACACTTTAAACGGTTTAGTCCTTTTTACCAAATTAAGCATTTGAACAATAATTTTTTTTTACGAAACTTTCACACAATAATTTTATCGTGTTGTAAGCTTTAATAAAATAATAAAATAAATATTTTGACTTTGGATTTGTGGTCCCGAAATAACTGTTCTGATTTGACTAAAAATTGGGATGTTACATAAATTATAATATAGTAAAGATTACAACAAAACACTGGTAAATATTCCGAGGGTCGTACCCAAGGGATTGAAGATTGGAGAAACTATTATTAAATTAATTACAGAAAGTAATTACTAATCTAATCGAGTTATGAATTAGTAGTGATAATCCAAATTAAGATTTTAATTAAACTAATTAAATTAAATAACCTAAACTAACCTAATGAAATTTCCTATTCATAGTGTCAACAATGCAAGCCTGTGGCCTATGATCGGTTAAATCCCTAATTAATAAATGGAAGATTAACTATTCCTAGATTTTGAGTTTTAATATGAACTAGCTATTAATGAACTAGTATTGTTGATGACTCTTGAAAAGAGTTATATTTCATGCCTTTGGACCTAGCTAATTGCTTGTACTTAAGTATATTTTTTGCATTTTAGGACATTTTCGTTAGAATTTTTAATATTGTAGTAGGACTTGGACTATTTTTGAATTAGGTGCTCATCGCTTCTGGTGGGAGGGTTTTTTGTGTCTGTAACACCCCTTACCCGTACCCGAGGCTAAGATAGGATACGAGGCATTACCAGACTTAAACATACACAATTTCATAAAATCAGGCTATAAAATTTCATTCAATTTAAAATGAATCAAACACATGTACATTTTCCCTTATACGAGCCTATGAGGCCCAAAACATACACCAAAGGTGATTCAGGACTACACCGAGAATTTTTGAAAATTTTACAACACTTAAGAAATTTTTTGTGTTTGGAGAGTCACACGCCCGTGTGGATTAGGCCGTGTGGCTACACATGCCTGTGTGGCTTAGGCCGTGTGGTCACACACGCCTATGTCCTTAGCCCATGTAACTCTCTATTTATGACGTCATCAACAAATAAGGGTCACACGGCCAAGTCACTCACCCATGTGCTAGGCCGTGTCCTCCACACAGCTGTGTCTCTGCCCGTATGGCCGAAAAATGGCTATTTATTTACCAAGCCATTTGTCACCCTTATTTGCACATACTTAAACACAAATTTAATAGTACATTTCATGACATAAATAAACTACCATCAGGCAATAACATATCATTTTCATACCATCATCTATCATGCATTAAACATCATGCCTTACCAAATCATTTCATGCTAAATTCAAACTCAAAAGGCATTAACATATGAATAAATTCATATCCATTATATATATCAAGCAAATATAAACCACATCACAAAACATTGCCATATGCACATGCAAAATTATATGGGCTTACAACCAATTAGCCAATATAGCTAATTTGCATGGCTACAAATTACATCCGACCTTTAGCCTTCACAAGCCAATACATTTAACCAATTCATAATGACTCATATAGCAAATAAACAAGTCCCTATACATCCCATAAACTTAAAGGGGTTTGCATTCACTTATACCCAACATGATAGCTTGATAGTGTGATAGTATTTCCGGTGATCTCCAACTCGAGCCAGCTAAATTAACCTATAAGAGATGGGAAAAGAAGGGGAGTAAGCTTTAAGGCTTAGTAAGTCCATATGAAAATAATAAGCATTTTATTAACATGCTTCTACCAATTCTCGCAACATGATCTCAAGGTAATACAATCATATTTGCACCTTTTTCCTTATATTCATGACAAGCTGTCCACTCGAGTCATGGTCACTCAATTATTTATAACATGAGCTACAGAATTATAAATTAAGATCCATTAAAAGAATTTGAAACTAGACTCATATATAGTTCTACCACGAAATTTTGAGAATTTAATGATTAGCCAATAAGTACAGTTTATTCTTCAAAGTTACCCCTATTCTGCTATTTGACAGCTTTGACCTTTCTTTAATAAAAATTAATTATATCTTAATACGAGATTTGGATGATGTTTCTTTCTATTTTTATTAAAAATAGACTCAATAGGAATTTAGTAATATAATTTCTAATCAATAATTATTTTTTTACAATTTTTAGTGATTTTCCAAAGTCAGAAGAGCGGAATCCTAAACCATTCTGACCTTGTCTTATGAAACTTAAAATATATCATAATATGAAATTATTTTACTTACAAAGTTTATTCTATATAAGAGTAGACTCAATAAGCTTTAATTTCACATTTTATTCAGTCTCTAATTCGATTTCCACAATTTTTGGTGGATTTTCAAAGTCAGACTACTGCTGCTGTCCAAAACTATTTTAGTGCAATATAATGATAACTATCGTAAGTTCATTTTCAATTAATCATGAACTCACCATTCCATGGATTCCATGTTGAATTACACAATGTAAGTTAGCATGATATTACAAAAAAATTAATAATCATAATTCATACATTTTAGCTCACTGAGGTCTCGACATTTCAAAATCTCAATAACCATAAGCTTAGCGTACATACCTATACCCTTTCAACATTTTTCACATATTCATTCTTGTCTTTGACATACCCTTTTGGGACTATCATCAAATCATTCTTTGAACTTCCCGTTGAACACTTGGAATAATATTGGATGCACGGAAAACTTGCACATAAGTGCCACATATACATATGAAGCCAAAGCTACCTCATAACATGTAACGCTCGAAATGGAGCTACTCACGGGCCTGCTTACATAAGCTATCGGTCAGGGTGTAACTACACGGGCTGCTCACACAAGCTTTCAGGTATCCGACCACTTAGGACTACCTAGCCACCGGTAGGACACACAAGACCAGTACCCAAAACCAAATTACATGTATCTCATACATCATGAACTCAGACCACTTAATGAGCTCAGATGTCACATATATATCATGAACCCAGACTGCTCAATGAGTTCGGATTTCTTAATTCCTAGTGACATGTCACTTGTATCCTAGACTGTTCCTATGGTTCAAACAGAGTTACCTTGCTTATTGCATCACTATTGAACTTGCTTGTAATGTCGTTTACGATATCCATAATACCAACCATATACTCATGGAATATCAAGGCATATAATTCATGATAGCAAATAAGCATTTAAATTCATATAACATTAAAACACTAAAATATGCAACACATCACATTATTTACACATGAACCTACAATTCATGTAATATCAAGCATTAACATTCAAGTATAATATTGCATTATTATTATCGCACGAACTTACCACAATACCATAAATGGTGAATAAAGGACTTCACCGTCAAATACTTATTTTTCCCCGATCTAAGTCTAAATCTCATTTTCCTTGATCTATAATATCAAATTTAGCATACTAATTAGTTACATTATTCATTGTGACCCAAAAATCATATTATGCAAAAATTACTATTTTTGCTCCTAAATTGTGTCATATTTATATATTTGCCCCTAGGCTCGTAAAATGAAATTTATTCAATTTATTTGTACTTTAAGCCTAGCCGAATAATTTCATAGCTATAGCAGCCCACAATTTCCCCTAAATCACACTTTTATGACAAATTTTATAACTTTTACAAATGAGTCCTTTTTAGCGTTTTCACCGAAAACTACGTAGTAAAAGTCATTTAACACACAAAAAACATTCATATTCCTCCCTTAAACATCAAGACACACATGTAGCACATGGGTAAATTTTTAAACATCAAGCCTAGCTAAAATAAAGGGTAGAAGTAGCTAGATCTTGTTACGAGGATTTCAAAAACGTAAAAATCATTAAAAAAACGGGGCAAGAACGGACTTACAATTAAGCTTGGAAGATTAGAAAACCCTAGCCATGGTTTGTCCATGCAAGTTTCGACCATAGCTTGTAGATGGACAAAAATTGGCTTTTAATTTTGTTTTTAATTCATTTTATTTACTAAATGACCAAAATGCCCCTAGCTTTTGTCCCAAAAATTAAACAATAGTTTAATTACCATATAAAGACCTCCAATTTAAAATTTCATAACAATTGGACATCGCTAGCATATAAAACTCAAGTTTTGCACTTTTTACAATTTAGTCCTTTTGACCAAATTGAGTGCCCAAACGTTAAAATTTTCGAAAGAAATTTTCAAGAAATCATCCCGTGAAATTGTAGACCATAAAAATATAATAAAAATAAATTTTATTACGTTGAAATTGTGGTCTCGAAACTACTATTCCAACTAGACCCTAAATGAGGATGTTACAACTCTCCCCCTTTAGGGGTTTTCGTCCCTGAAAATCTTACCAGAAGAAGTTGCTTTCAAATGTTATGAAACACTTTCACTAATGTCTCAGAATCACAAATCGATTTAAACTAATGTCTCAGAATCACAAATCGATTTAACTTTGTATATCTCTTTTCAGTAACCTTTGAACTTTTAGCACACAGTGCCAGATCATATCGTAAAAAATCTAAGTTACTCTCTTAGACTCACCATCTATCTACAAATGTATTACAATGCCAAGATACAACTGTGTACTCATAGTTTCCTGTAGATTTTTCCATAATTGGGATATAGCTCTCGAATCTCAATAAAAAAAATGGAGACTGATACTTCACATAATCGAATAATCCCAGAAACATCTTAATTGACTGGTTTGTTAAACAAGAAATCTGTACATGAATAATTAATCAAAATCCCATAATATCTTCCTTTTCAGAGATAGTGATAATTCAGATATGAAATCTATAGTGTTTCCATCTCTTTTTTCATTCTAGAATCATCACTGACTGTAATAGTCCTGAATATTGTTGAAGTTCGGCTTTTACCCGTTGACAAATCGACATTTGAATATAGATACAAAATATCATGTAACTTCCACAATCACAGCACATCTACTCTATATAACTGCACATTTTGTTACTCTTGGATGAATAGACTAGCTACTATTGAGCCTCGTACAAAACTTCTGTATAAATTCTAGATTCATCAATAGGCAAATTCTATCTCGAAATAACAATAATAGTAGGAACCATGTCTGGCCTGTCATTCAACATTAGAAGTTAACTCACTCTGAATCCATTTAAATTATAATTCACTATCACATTTTCGAGCTTCTCAGTTTCGTAAAGAAAACCTCGCTTTAAAATTTAATATAGCTACAATTAGACCATTATCAAATAAGACCAATCAAGTAACTAGTTCTTACAAAAATAAACAAAGATTTTCCATCAAGGTATCTGTAACTATAACTGCTTTCTCCATGATTGATCGATAATTTCTTGAAATCTTTTAATATCTCAAGTCATCAAAACTATCTTAAACTCAGATTTTTTTCTGTGCCAATAGATACATTAAACTCTTAAGATCAAGAAACATGTAACAATCTTCGTCGAACAAACAATGTCATCAAATTTTCAATACAGACATAGTAGTGATTGTCTTTAAATCACTAGTTGAACAGTTCCTTTTTAATGTGACATTAACTGTCTGGAAGTCGGAACCATCACTTTACATTCCAGTAATAAAACACATACCAATCCATTCGATAGTGCATCACTGAAATTCATAAATTCAATTGACCAGTTCACTCTAATAAAACAACTGAGTTAATTTCAATTGTCAAATAATAACATACCAAAGTTCTATTTTCTTCATGTTGATAAAGCAACTCAAACGCACAGTCTTTCAAATTTCTCTTAACATGCTAATCAAAGGTCTAGCAACCATATTAACTCAAGAAAACAAAATATTCGATTTAATTCATTGACTTTAATTAACTTACCTAAGAAAAGAAATCCATCATACGATTTGAGTTTGTGCGTCCATCATTTATATCATTGCCAAAGTCAATTCCTTACACGAAAATTAGAGAAATCCAGATACCTGAGTCACCACGTTCCTATGATTGAACCAGAAGCATAATCATAATAGACATAGTTATCACAAGCTGAAGAACACAGATAAGCCATGGTTGATAACTCTCAAAATAAGAATGATATAAAAACCAAGATAAGGAAATCCAAGATACGATACCATACCAAAAGTCTGAGAACATAACTCATAAGAAAATAATAGAGATCTTGATGATTCTTCAGAGAAAACCAGCAGAAAAACAATGCTTACCGGCTCTGGACTTCTATCATAACAGAGATAATATATTTTCCATATATATAAAACAAAACATATTCAGTAGAAACATAAGAATAGTCTTACATATTTTTTTTTACCATCGACTTCATTCTAACATATCAGAATAGAATTCCAAAGAGATAAAGAAATACAGATCATAAACCGACCAGACCAACAGGGCTTTTGTCTAACATCATAGTCAGCTAACATTTTCACACGATAAGAATTCCACCAGAAAATGAACAATCACACACATATCTCTGAGGATAAAAGAATCTATAGAATACCTAGAAAAGATTGTCATATTCATTTCAACTGTAACTGTCACACACAGACTTCTTTACTACTTAATTATCATTTCTCTAACTAATTTTGTCATCAATAGCCTTGTATTATTCCATTCATTAACGAAAACCAATTCAGAAAAATTTTTCAGCGTACTCATACTTTAGACATCATATCTGAATAAGTTGATTAGCCAAGATTAACTTTTTCTTTAACCGTGATATCGCGTAATTCAGATGATCTTTAAAACAAACTGACATCTCTTATGGAATTGTATTCACTTGCCAAACTATGCTCGACTTCGTATGCTTTACTAATTATTTCATCACCAAACTCTTTAGTTTCCCACTTATAAATTTATTCAAGGTAATTCTCATAAATCTTCATCATAAAGCAACATTGGTAAGGCGGTGAGGTCGTAAAGCCTCTAACTTGACTCTCACAAATACACACATATGAATTTGCATTCATCATTAACATAACATTATCCTAATCATATAATTCACCTCAGACAAATTAACATATGTATTTATGTTTCATGAACTTACCGGTTGCATTTATTCAAACAATTGCACATAACACACATTTTGTCAATTTTGAGTCACTCTATTTATCATTTTCACTTAATCAAGCTTGCTGAGCACATAGCATCATATGAATGCTAAACAAATATAGATGGACATTTCATCATATGAGCTTTCAATTCATTTAACATTTTCACATTTCTAAACTTAGGGTTATCCCATTTCATACTTTATCACATACATATGATGAACTGCTATTCATACCTTTCCAGATTTTAACACATTGTAAGCACATTTCAATCACTTCAATATCATTGTCAGCATTATCAAAAATAGCTCGATTGGAAGTCATCTCTGTCTTAACAAACAATTTCGTTAGAATCTGGAGATATCACACTATCACGAGTAGTAATATGGCATGTATAGCTAGACTCATATACGCTAGGTTAGTCCGAGAATCAACTAAACCATAGCTCTGATACCACTAAATGTAACACCCCTTACCTGTACCCGAGGCCGGGATAGGATACGAGGCATTATCAGACTTAAACATACATAATTTTAAAAAATCAGACCATAAAATTTCATTCAATTTAAAATGAATCAAACACATGCACATTGTCCCTTATATGGGCCTACGAGGCCCAAAACATACACCAAAGGTGATTCGGGACTACACCGAGAATTTTTGAAACTTTTACAACACTTAAGAAATTTTCCATGTTTGGAGAGTCACACACCCGTGTTGATTAGGCTGTGTGGTCACACACGCCCGTGTGGCTTGGGACACGCCCGTGTCCTCAGCCCGTGTAACTCTCTATTTATGACGTTATTAACAAATAATGGTCACACGGTCAAGTCACCTACCTATGTGCTATGCCGTGTCTTCCACATGGCTGATACACACGGCCATGTCTCTACTTGTATGGTTGAGAAAATGGCTATTTACCAAGCCATTTTTCACCCTTATTTGCACATACTTAAACACAATTTCAATAGTACATGTCATGGCATAAATGAACTACCATCAAGAAATAACATATCATTTTCATATCATCATCTATCATGCATTAAACATAATGCCTTACCAAATCATTTCATGCTAAATTGACACTCAAAAGGCATTAACATATGAATAAATTCATATCCACTATATATATATTAAGCAAATATAAACCATATCACAAAACATTGTCATATGCACATGCATAATTATATGGGCTTACAACCAATTAGCCAACATAGCTAGTCTGGATGGCTACAAATTACATCCGACCTTTAGCCTTCACAAGCCAATACATTTAACCAATTCGTAATGACTCATATAGAAAATAAACAAGTTCACTTATACCCAACATGATAGCTTGATAGTGTGATAGTATCTCTGGCGATCTCCAACTCGAGCTAGCTAAATTAAAATATAAGAGATGGAACAAGAAGCGAAGTAAGATTTAAAGCTTAGTAAGTCTGTATGAAAATAATAAGCATTTTATTAACATGCTTCTACCAATTCTCACAACATGTTCTCAAGGTAATACAATCATGTTTGCATCTTTTTACTTATATTCATGACAAGCTGTCCACTCAAGTCATGGTCACTCAATTATTTATAACAGGAGTTACAGAATTATGAATTAAGATCCGTTAAAAGCATTTGAAGTTAGACTCATATATGTTTCTAGCATGAAATTTTTAGAATTTAAGGATTAGTCAATAAGTACAGTTTATTCTTCAAAGTTACCCCTGTTCTGCTGCTTGATAACTTTGACCTTTCTTTACTAAAAATTAATTATATATTAATACAGGATACGAATGATGTTCCCATTTGTTTCAATTGAAAATAGGCTCATTATGAATTTAGTAATTCAAATTCTAACCCATAATTATTTGTTTACAATTTTTTAATGATTTTCCAAAGTTAGAACAGGGGAATCCGAAACCATTCTGACCTTATCTTACGAAAATTCAAATATCTCATAATTTGAAATTCTTGTACTTACAACGTTTCTTCTATGTAAGACTAGACTCAATCAGCTTTAATATAATATTTTATTCAGTCTCTAATTCAATTTTCACAAATTTTGGTGGATTTTCAAATTCGTAATACTACTGCTGTCCAAAACTATTTTAGTGCAATATAATGATAACTATCGTAAGTTCATTTTCAACTAATCATGAACTCACCAATTCGTGGATTCCATGTTCAATTACACAATGTAAGTTAGCATGATATTGCAACAAAATTCATAATCATAATTCATACATCTTAGCTCATCGATGTCTCGACATTTCAAAATCCCAATAACCATAAGCTTAGCCTATATACCTGTACCCTTTCAACATTTTTCACATATTGATTATTGTCTTTGACAAACCCTTTTGGGACTATCATCAAATCATACTTTGAACTACCCGTTGAACCCTTGGAATACTATTAGATACGCGAAAAACTTGCACATAAGTGCCACATATACATACGTAGCCAAAGCTACCTCATAACATGTAACGCTCGAAACGGAGCTACTCACGGGCCTGCTTACATAAGCTATCGGTCAGGTGTAACTATGCGGGCTGCTCACACAAGCTATCAGGCATCCGAACCACTCAAGACTACCTAGCCACCGATAGGACACACAAGACTAGTACCTGGAACCAAATTACATGTATCTCATACATCATGAACTCAGACCATTCAATGAGCTCAAATGTCACATATATATCACGAACCCAGACCGCTCAATGAGTTCGAATTTCTTAATTCCTAGTGACATGTCACTTGTATCCTAGACTATTCCTAAGGTTCAAATAGGGTTTCCTTGCTTATCGCATCATTGTCAAACTTGCTCATAATGTCATTTACGATATCCATAATACCAATCATATACTCATGGAATATCAAGGCATATATTTCATGATACCAAGTAAACATTTAAATTCATAAAACATTAAAGCATTAAAATATGTAACACATCACATTATTTATAGATGAACTTACAATTCATGTAATATCAAGCATTAACATTCAAGTATAACATTGCATTATTATTATCGCACGAACTTACCTCGATACCAAAAATGGTGAAAAAAGGACTTAACCGTCAAATACTTGTTTATCCCTGATCGAAGTCTGAATCTCGTTTTCCTTGATCTATAATATCACATTTAGCTTACTAATTAGTCACATTATTCATTGTAACCCAAAAATCATATTATGGAAAAATTATTGTTTTTGCCCCTAAACTTTGTCATATTTACATTTTTTCCCCTAGATTCGTAAAATGAAATTTATTCAAATTGTTTGTACTTTAAGCCTAGCTGAATCCTTTTAATAACTATAGCAGCCCAAAATTTCCACTAAATCACACTTTTATGACAAATTTTATAACTTTTACAAATTGGTCATTTTCAGTGTTTTCACCGAAAACTACTTAGTAAAAGTCATTTAACACACAACAAACATTCATGTTCCTCCCTTGAAATCAAAATACACATATGCAGCACATGGTTAAATTTTTAAACACCAATTCTAGCTCAAATAAATGGTAGAAATAGCTAGATCTTGTTAAGGGGATTTCAAAAACATAAAAATCATTAAAAATGGGGCAAGAACGAACTTAAAATTGAGCTTGGAAGCTTGAAAAACCCTAGCCATGGTTTCTCCATGCAAGTTTCGGCCATAGCTTGAATATGGACAAAAATTGGCTTTAATTTTGTTTTTAATTCATTTTAATTACTAAATGACCAAAATGCCCCTAAATTAAAAATATTCTATTTCACCTATTTCATGTCCATTTTTGTCCAAAAAATTAACCAATGGTCTAATTACTATATAAGGACCTCCAATTTAAAATTTCATAACAATTGGACACCTCTAGCATATAGAACTCAAGTTTTGCACTTTTTACAATTTAGTCCTTTTAACCAAATTGAGTGCCCAAATGTCAAAATTTTCGAACGAAATTTTCACGAAATAATCCCGTGAAATTTTAAATCACAAAATATAATAAAAATAAATTTTCTTATGTCAGATTTGTGGTCTCAAAACCACTATTCTGACTAGACCCTACATTGAGATGATACAGTGTTGTTATGGCATGAACTTGTTTTAGAATGAGGAAATAAAGGAGTGAAGTTTTGTCAAGGGAAAAGTGCAGACAATTTCCCAGCACGGATGTCGCGGCAATGTTGGGAAGACCAAGTCAATATTTTTCACGCAACAGTCCCAGTTCAAATTCAAACTTTTACCAGATAAATCCCTCTAAAAGAAGAGAAGATAATCACAAGTTGTTAGCTGAACCTAGAGTAATCTATCTATAAAAGCCGATGAAAGGGATCTCCCAAATGGCAGAACAAAAAAGTGGGAGAGATCCTTAGGGTGAATAATGACTCGATTGCTTAACGGAAAGGAAGCCGGAGGCAGTCATTCTTAGCCATCACAAGACGCTGTATTGCTAAAGCGTGTACTGGGTAAGAGAAAGCTATTTCTCGAAGTTCTTCTGTTATTTCCATTAGTGTTCCTTCAAAAGATTTAATGAAGTAGTTGAACACAATGTCGGATAATAATTTGGTTTGGAATTTTACTTCCTAGCCCATGAGCTAAATCTCATAGGGGTGGGATTACTTTTGATGAAACCTTGAATTGTTTTTATGGATGCAATATATACCTAATTTACTTCAGTATTTCATTTGATTGTTCTTATCTCTTAATTAAAATGCAAACGATCTCTAGACATAAAAGACTGTTTGCATACTTATAAATTGATTCTAATTCTGAAAGGGTTGGATTGGTTGGATTAAAATTAAATGAAATAAGCAAGTATTCAATAGACACTTGTAGTCGAATCTAGACATAGAGTCACAATCATACAAAAGGAACCCATGCAAGATATCTAAAAAGCCTATAGATACAAGCAAGGTAACTTGAGGTTTTGCTCTCACGAGAGGCAGGCCATTTTAGAACTCTTTTATGCAATAAAGTAGATATGATTTTTCCAAGGCATTATTAATAGTAAGGGTCGATTCTGTATAATTATGGCCTTCTGAATCAACATCACTCTATCCTTATTCTTTTTCGTAGTAACTTTTCCATAACATATTTAGTTGTTTATTTCTTTGTTTACATTCTATTCGGATAATCACTCTCGTTATTGCCATTACATTTCTGCTCTCACTTTTGCCATAGCATTTTCAATTATTCATCAATTCCATCTATCGTATATATAATCATTCCTTTGAATTATCACTGCATACTTACCTTAGTTTATCATATCATTTTATTCGTCAGTCTTGCCATAACATTAACCATATTAAAATAACTTGACCAATTTTTGCCTCAACCTGATTCTAATGGAAACGACACTCACTCATCACTTTATTACTTGATTCAACATGTATGGTATCACAAATCGCATATCATTTCACACGCAACAATTACCACCTGCCCTCTACTAATTAATCAATTGGTTGGTACTCACGTATCTCCCAACCTCACTTTCTAAAATAGGATAAACTATGATTTACTCAATTAAACTTATCTCACAATCTCATTTAACATAGGATTAATTCCTAGGGTTGTCAAGCCTAGGGTTTAGTAAAGCGTAATCTATACCAAAAAATCCTATTATGAACCCTTATTCTTTTGTCAATTGTAACGCGTAGGATTGTGCAAGTGTACACAATTGTTATCAAGTAATAAGTAAGTATCGAGTTGTTGTCTCCACAGGGATTGTATTTGTGCTAAGTCACTTAATTTGTAAAATTATATTAACAATTTGGTAAATAAAACACAATTTATTTGAGAAGTGATGATTAAAATATATTAAACTAAATGCAATGATCCCTCATGCAAATTAACCTAAGTATGCAAACTATATGAATGAAATACATTTTAGCAAAATTGAACACAATTTGCAACAATTATAACATAAATAAACTAGGACAATTACTTTAATTAAACTCAACTTATTATCAACATGCTTAATAATATTTGGAAAAACATTCCATGGCAACTTAATATTTCATGAGTTTGGAAACCACGTTAGTTCCTTTCAGAATCCTTTACTTAGTAAATATGCATTTTACTGATCCTTATTTACTAAGGGTTTCTTAGTATTCGTGTGAGGTAACAAGGATGAGCTAGGTTTGAAATAGTTTAATCACACAAATTTAAAAACTATACAGATAACAGAGCCTGGTTAGGGTTGTTCTACAACCTTCAATTTAATCGGGTTAGGATCTAAATTGAGTATGCACATTTCAATTATGTGTCCACTAGCCATCGTCTTGTTAGGATCGTTCAGCTAATTCAGGTGCATTTCAATCACGTATGAATGAAATATAGACTTGATTTTAATTGAAAACATGATCGATTGAGGCATAAACATTATGAGTATGAATCTAATAAATATTATTTAATCAAAGCAATCATCCTAGCTTAAATAAAATTAAGCTAACATTTTTGTAAACAAGAACAAATAACACATAGCAAAAATCTTTAAATTAAATTAAAGAAAAGAAAGATTAAACCCAATTCAAAATGGCTATCACCCAAGACTCTGACTGACGAGGATCCTTTGTTCCTTTCCTTCGCTCCTTTGCTGATGACTCTCCAAGGTGGCCGACCAAGGGTTCTTTAAGAGGCTCAAATGCTAAAATATTTATGAAAAGATGATGATAGGCGTGGGAGAAAAGAAGAATGCTAAAAGGATTTAGAGAGGAGAGAATGATGAATGATGAGGGATGAGGGATGATTAGAAATCTGAGAATGAGGTCTTATTTATAAGTGAGGAGAAGGGGATATTTTACTAAAAATAGTTGTTTTCATCTTTTGAAGCATCTTCCATGGGTGGCCGGCCATAAATGGAGGAAATTGAGCTGATTTTTGCTTTATTTTTGGTTAATTTGCATGCCACAACAACTCAGGACTTAGACTCGATCAAATGCAAATCTTCAGGTAAATCTCTAATTTCTTCAACTCTTCAAGGACCTTGTGCAATTAAACCAAAAAGTGGTTTATGGAAAGCCATATGTAGCCAAATTTTGGGTTGACTTGGTCCCCAATTTGGACGATTTTGTAATCCAGCAAAGCTATCAGAATTGTCCATAATAAATCAACAAGTTAGAGGACCAAAGAATAAAATTTATCCAATTCAATTAATTAATCTAAAACACAAATTATTAATGAAATATTTTAAAATTAATTATTAAATATAATTTTATATTTTATTATTTAATTTAATTATGCATGGCCCACTTTATGTCCTAAAAATATAATATATTCAAATTAATATAAACTAAGCCATTTATTGCTTGAAAACTATGTAATAAAGCATAAAATCACATTTTAATAATTTCTATGTCCTAATTTCATATTTTCACATATTTCATTAATTTATTAAACAATTAGTTTTAACAACAATTTTAAGTAAAAATGTAACACCCCAAACTCAGCCTAGAAGTTAGGCATGAATTTGACGTGTCACATTGAAGTGTTTTTCGAAAACCATGTTTTCATTGAAAACCCTTCTTATTTGAAAACTTGAGTAAAATCCCAGTAACGTTAGCTTATATTATAAAGTAGTACATTGAAAAGTTATTAATTCTATTCCCAAAATTTCTTTTAAGTTGCGGAAGCTAATTTTAAAAGTAATTGATTTACGAAAACGTGATGTTAAAAACTAAGTTGTGAAACTATTCCGAGAATGTTCCAGAAACGTAGTGTTGTTTAAAAATAGTTAAAAATCAAAGTAATTAAAACCAAAAGTTAAAATCCAAAAACTTTAAGAGGCCTTATTGCAAAAGTTGGAAACCCAAAATGGAATCTAAAACATAAATAAAGTCCAAAGGCAGTCGTGTGGCCATCTCCGAGTCCCTCGCAGCACCAATCCTCCTAATGCTAGGGATTACCTGCACAGTTAATAAACGGGGTAAGTTTATGAAAACTCAGTGTGTAATCCCCTTACTAGAGTAGCAGTCAGTATACAGAAACAGAAACCGAAATAGTCTGGGCCAAAGCCCTTTTAACAGTAATAGTACATTCCAGTTTAGAGCATACGTGGGTTGAAGCCCACTATAATACATTTGGGTCACAGCCCATAACAGAATCAATTGGGCCTAGCCCAAACTAATAACAGAACAAGTGGGCCTAACCCAATACAATGACAGATCTCATAAATAGATATGCAACAGTATGAGGATGCATCCCACCCCGATCCAGCCAACACACCACCCATACCAACCCTACACTTACACGGGGATAAAATCGACCCACCCAGCCGGCACACCAATGTTAGCACTAGTTCCGGTACTAACCGAAATCATAGCAAAACTGCTAGTATATATGTGGCTCTAAGCCTTCAATAATGGTATTATAATTGGCACAAAGCCATCGGTAACTGTATTATGTTTGGAACATAGCCATCAGCGACAGTAATATAATTGGCACACAGACTTTGGTAAATATGATCGATACAAAGTCATCAATAAGTATGTTAGGCACATAGCCACGGGTAAATACGTTTGGCACAAAGCCAAAGTCAAGATGGCACAGAGCCATTTTTAGGTTGGCATAGAGCCATAATCAAATTACGCAGCTTTAAGTCGTTCGTCAGTCCACAATCGTCTTGTGTGACCCGTGTGACCTTAACAGATCAATACTGGGTCCACAGTCATCTTGTGCGACCCGTGCGACCCTATCAGAATAGAACTTCCACCTTATCAATGTCCCAACCCCATGCAAAATGTCGTGTATGTAGAATGGCTATACTCAGTAACAATCATTTAAACATATATTAAAAGCATATCAATCATACAACCACAGCCGAGTCAATTAAAACGCAATCATACATTTACAGTCAAACCAGTCATAACCCAAGTCAGTCATTTACCCACAAGGGCAGAACAATCATTTTACTCTTTAGGGCAAAACGATCATTTTACCCTACAAGGGTATTACGATAATCCTACCTTACAGGGGTATTTTGGTAATCCTACCCTATAGGGGTATTTCGATAACCCTACCCCATAGAGGTATTTCGAAAATTTTATAAATCAAGTGTATTTTAGTAATTTTACAAGTCGGGGGTATTTCAGTAATTTCACAAATCAAGGGTATTTTAATAATTTCACAAATCAGGGTATTTTGATAATTTCACAAATTGAGGGTATTTTGGTAATTTCACAAATTAGGGGTATTTCGATAATTTTACAACCTGGGGGTATTTCGGTAATTTTATAAATCAGGGGTCTTAACGACCCAGTCGAGGGTCCATTGTCGCCTCGAGCGACCTAAGTAACCTAAACAGATAGAACGATGCAAGTGGGCCTAAAGCCCATTACTCGACCCAAGTGGGCTACACCAAATTTAGGTACAGCTATGTATACACCATAGCCCTATTCATTAAGAGTCAATTACTATAGATTTTATCCGTGTGGTCCCACGAGCCCATTGGGCCCACATGACCCATTTCGGCCCATAATAACCTAAGTCATGTGCGCGACATGACAACTCTATCTACTTCCCGCTTAACAACGAAATTTACCCACGCGGGCCCACAGGCCCATTGGGCCCATATGGCCCATTTAACCTAGAACTATTAATGGCTATATGAACGACATAGCCTAGTCCAAAATTTACCACATAACATACATTTTATCTGTGTGGGCCCACAAGCCCATTGGGCCCACATGGCCCAGTCCAGCCTGACGTGGCCCAGAACGGCCTATGCCATGTACGCGACATGACAAGCCCAACCATATTCCATCTAGCAACGGATTTGACACAAGCGAGCCCACCAGCCTATTAGGCCTATTCGACCCATTTCGTGGCCCAAGTGGCCCACTACGGCCTAAGCCCAAGAATTCGCTCATGGTGGCCTTCCTCATTGTACGCCCACATTCCGTGAGCTCGGTTCACCACACGCGCAGTCACACGCTCATGCGGCATCATATTCCATATTTTTGGCTTTTCGGCATTTTGCCGATCTACAATCATAGCAGAATAAACAACACACATTTTTGGCTTTTCAGCCGATTATCAAAACAAGGCATACAATTACACACCTCTTTGTCAAGTCGAGGAACTGCTCACACCTAAAGCCTTGATCGGAAGGAGTGTGGCTAACTACACCTAGATTGGTTAAAGTCGATCACACCTACCCTAACACTTAACTGCACACATAAGAGATTAATAGATAGAACCCGTTAAGAAATAGCCTAAACCCATAAAGATAATACTTAAAGAACTAAGAGTAATCTACCTATACCCAAACCAACAAGGTATCAGAATTACCTTAACCCAATATTGGAAGATCGAGTTTCGATGCTTCAAGAATGTTCTATGCCCTTCACTCCTAAGCAACACCAATTCGTCAGAATGCTTGTAGGTCGAAACATTTGATTGATAGAAAAGGGAAAAAAATAATGAAGGCAGAGAAAGAGAGGTTGAATTCAGCTCACATTAAGAAGAATAGGAAACAGGGAGAAGAGAATAAAGAAAACCAATGGGAAGAAATTGATTTAGGTAAAGGAAGAAAAAGAAGAAGAAGTGCATGAAATGAAAGACAATTCGGCTAAGCAAGAATAAAATAACAAGGAAAGCAATATTGAGAACAAGGAGGAAAGGAAATCGGTACCTTATGACATTGGTTTTAGCAAAGTGACCAATGGAAATTTGAAGATTACTAACCAGAGAAGGAGAAAGACCCGAAATACTTACCACACATGTAGCGCCACCTTGCTACTAGATCCCTTCTCTCTTTGTGTCATAAAACAAACACTAATTCTTACAAGTCCTATAAGCTAACATCCAGGTTCACTTAAGAGCCCAAAACTTAAAATTTTGCAAACACCCAGACTTGAACCTAGGCTTCTCATGCACTCCCAAATATGCCCAAATACTTAGCCACTAAAGCTACATATAATTTGTGATATTTCTATCACACCTAAACTTTTATGCGTTCCCACACTCAAGACCCATTCCTTCTAGGCCCAAATTCGAGGCGTTACAAAAATGGTGATAAATGACGTAGGAAAAATCCTATATATTTTTCTATTTACACACCCCCAAACTTAAATCATTGCTCGTCATGAGTAATGTTCATGCACAGCAAAAGGTCTTGCTAAGGCAAAATTGCTAATTGTGTAAATAGCATCAATCTTTGTTTCATAATCATGCATTAAGAACTTCATGTTCATCAATCTTTTTTATTAACAACTAATTCATATGCAAACATTCCTTAAGATTATACTAAGTTTTAAAATATGCAAACATGAATCATAGTTTGCGTGTATGTCACAGTCATAGATAACATTCTTCATTCAACATAATTTCCTATCAATCAAGCTACAATCACAAGGCTTATTTATGATCTTCATATGTTGAACTTAGGACTTCCTCTCCACTAATGTAGGTGACATAATCATCAAATCAATAGGTCTTTTATAAGGTTGTAATGGGGCTCGGTTAAAGGTAAGGATTTTAAGAGATGGGACATTTCGGTTCTAAAAACCTTAACCTTTAACTTTGTCTTGGTTTTCTCATAACACAACCTTTTTCTTTAAGTGAGCCTTTGGAGCACCCCGAAACTTATTTTGAACTCAAACTCATACATTTTTCCTTTTTGGAGACTGAGCAAACTTTTCTTTGCTCTTTTTTCTTTAAGCATGAGCACATACATCTTTATGGGAACTTTCTCAAATGTTGATTACCAAGACAACTTTAGTTAAGGTAGGTGCACAAAATTAGGATAACTTTAAAAGATGGTAATTTGGCTTATAATGTAGGTTTATTGCAATAAATAGGCTTGTAAGCTCAAAATTTCAGTTTCAAGGGCAAATATCATAGGGTTGGCTTGAAAAGGCTCAAACGATCCAAAAAAATAGTGCTTATATCATTTTAGATTTTTATGTCCCCTAGGATTTCACCTCAAGAAAGTTACTAAGTTAATTCTAAAGATATAAACCTTCATGCATGTCTAATCTCAAAAGAAACCAAGTTTTCATGGCAAATACTAAGGCTAAGATCATACAAGCATTCCATTATTCATGATAACATACTTTCACTCAGATAAAATCATCATTCATACTTGCATACAAACTATCTTATTAAAAAAATATTTCTAAACTTTCATTTATTAAAACATGCTTATGAAAGAAATGATTGAAACATACTTGAAAAAAATTTAAAAGTTTGAGTAGTTTATTTGTCTTACCCCCTTTAAAAAGAAGCAATGTCCTCATTGCAAGAACAAAGTAATGAATGAAAACTGAACACCAGGTAGGGTTGTAAAGAAAGAAAGGTGAGTCATTAAGACTGCTTAAATACTAAGTCTTTCCTAATAACCCAATCCTAGACCTGTTTATTCCCATTACCACATTTCTTAGTCTTTTTCTTTCTAAAGAAGTGTTAAGTTTATTCATGCTTACTATGTTTTATTCTGTAGAAATTAAATCCTAATTATGAAAGAAAAATTCCTAAGGACCTAAAAATAAATAAATAATATGACAAGAGTCCCCCCTTTTATTTTCTTGACTCATTCCCCTTGTCTTTTTTAGCTCCATCTCCGCTTACATCGTCAGTATCTTCTGTCCATGTCTCAAAGATAACGTCTGGGAATTCAGGAACACAAGTATTAGAGATATTCTTAAAAGAATTTCAATTTGAGTCATCTCTAATTTTTGCATATTTCTAGTAAGTTTGTTGTTGATTGTGCATCTTGCACATATCCATCAAAATTGACAACTTCAATTTCTTTGAAGCACTCGCAGAAGTTGGCATAGGAGTTGAAGATTCAGGTTCAACACTTAGCTTGACTGGTTCTTCTTCTGGCTCAACCCTTGGTTCAGGGTTTTCAGATCCTTCAACTGGTTTAGGACTGTTCGGTTCCTTATCAGATTCTTCCTCTTCAGTGTCTGTAACTGAATTAGCTTCAGTCTCAGTTTCATTTGTTGACTCATCGATATCTAGCTTAGTTGGATCTTCTTGCTCGCCTTGATTTAGCTCATGTACCCTCTCTACTAACCTTTCAAGATCATAAGTTGAAATGCACCCTTGAATATATCGCCCCTTCAGATTTGCTTGTGTTTTAACACGGGTCCTTAAGAAAAGTGAAGTGATTAATGATGGGAAATAAGCACTTCCTGCCTTCTTTTTAGCACAATCGTGAATCTCCTTGAGTATAATTTTCCCAATATTAATGAAATTTTGTGTCAAGATTGCATATAACAAGAGCATCTGTTCCATTGAGATGGTGGGAGATAGGCATAAAACTGTAGCGAACAAAATAAAACCATACCTTTGCTACTGGTTTTAGGTATTCCCCTAGGCAAGAATGGCTCCCATACTTTCTTATAATCCATTGGGATCCCGAATTTGTCACAACATCAAGCACTTGTTGAAGAAAATCCCAATTGATATTATTCATCATAGGGTAGTACTCATCTTCTTCAACATCAGGTAAGTTAAACAAATCATTGATGGACTTAGAAGTAAGAGGTACATTTTTCTTTCGAACGATGACCTCAGTAGCATCTTGTGTCGTCAAACTTGCATAGAATTCTCAAACTAATTCATAATTGAGAAGTAAACAAGCATCACAAAATCGTTCCCACTTGAGAGCATTGATTATCTTTCTAATTGGCACAGAAACAACCATCAAATCATTACTCTTCAAGTTAAAGCCTTTTTTCGGCATCATAGGTTGATGCTTGAAAATTGAATCAAATCTCTCTTTCACTTCTTCATCGATCAAAATAGGGTTTTTAGGAGTAGTCTTTGATGATCTAGTTCTGTTGCGAGACATGGTATCTTTTCCCGAAAATTCTGCAAAGTTTCTGCTTACTGGGAAGAAGAAAAATAGGCAAGTGGGTAGAACTTGCTACGGAAAAATAGTACGACGGAAAGGATGGTGTGGTAGCAACAACAGCGTATGATAGCAATTGCAATGTACGACGATGACAACGCTGATGTGCAGCAGAAAAGTTGGTGCTTCGATAATCTTCTTGCGGTGGCAATAGGTGATTTCGGCAAAAAGGGAAGAGAGCTAAGGTTTCTTTCAGGATTTGAGGTTGACGACACAAAAGGGAGATTTAGGGATTTTTAGAGTGTAAGCAAATTTCTTTGAGGGATATGAAGAATAGTAGAATGAAGAGGGTTTATAAAGGAAAAATTAGGGCAACATGTAGCAAAAATTTAGCTACGTTAGGTTTACTTGGGCGGCAAGCAATGGGAATGGCAGCAAGGTATTGATTTTTCCCTCCTTTTTTGCTATCTTGGGCCTCAAACTCAAACTATCTTGTCTCAAGAAAAGAATTTATTAGTACTTGGGCCAAATTTGATCCCCTTTTAAAATTCAAACAAAACAAATGAAACCTAAAATTTTTAAATCTTAATTAGAAAATTTTTTCTTAACAAGTTACATTAAATTAATTCCCAAGAAAGGTTGAAGGGGTCACAGCGGTCCCGCTCTCCTTAGACTGAATTAATTAAATGTAATAAGCTAAGAAAATAAGTTCTAATTATTTATTTATTTACAAAAGGAGTTCATGAAAAATCAAAGGTCTGTTAATTTGAACGAAGATTCAACTCGCTCTACTTCATGATCCTAGTAATGTTTGAGGTGTTGACCATTAACTTTAAATGTATCTCCATAACTATCGTATAATTCAATAGCTCTATAAGGATAAACTCGGTATATGGTATAGGGTCCTTTCCATTAGGATTTAAGCTTAGCAGGAAATAACTTCAATCTTGAATTAAACAACAAAACCTTCTGACATTTTGATCTTTCTTTACACATTTTGGCATTCTCATAAGAAAACAACCTCAGCTCTTTCAACTCATCAAGTTGTAACATCCTTCTCTCACCGGCTTGCTTAAGATCAAAGTTCAACTGCTTCAAAGCCTAGTGAGCACTATTCTCCAACTCTAATGGCAAATGACATGCCTTCCCAAAAACTAACCGATAAGGAGCCATTCCTAACGGTGTCTTAAATGTTGTTCGATAGGCCCATAATGCATCATTGAGCCTTCGAGACGAATCTTTTCTGCTAGGGCGTACTACCTTTTCAAGGATACCTTTGATTTCACGGTTCACTATCTCAACTTACCCATTAGACTAAGGGTGGTAGGCAGTAGCAATATTGTGTTCACATCATATTTGTCAAGCAACCACTTAAGTCATTTGTTCACAAAGTGAGAACCTTCATCACTAATAATAGCTCTTGGTGTCCCAAATCTTGTAAACACATGCTTATATAGGAATCACATGACTACCTTAGCATTATTTGTAGGGTATGCTTCAACTTCAACCCACTTGGATACATAGTCCACAGTAACTAAGATGTATTTGTTCCCATACAAAGAAGGAAATGAGCCTAAGAAGTCAATGCCCCATACGTCGAATAATTCAATCTCTAAAATATTTATCAAGGATATCTCATTCCTCTTTGATATATTCCCGGTATTTTTTCATTTATCACTGTTCTTCACATAAGCATAAGCATATTTAAATAGTGTAGGCCAAAAGAAACCTGCTTGCAAAATCTTTGCTACAGTACGTGAACCACCAAAGTGTCCCCCACTTGGAGATGAATGGCAATGATACAAGATCTCAACAATCTCACTTTCAGCTACACACTTTCGGATTATATTAGCTGCATACTGTTTAAACAAAAATGGATCCTCCTAAAAATAATACCGACTATAATGAAGGAATTTTTTCCTTTGTTGGTATGTCATTTCTTGAGGAATTATTCCACATGCAAGATAATTAGCAAAATCAGCAAACCAAGGTGTTTCATGAATTCAATTTATCTCAAATAAGTGCTCATATAGGAAATTCTCGTTGATAGGTACACATGATCGAGTTCCCTCATCTTGTTCTGACCTCGACAGATGATCAGCTATTTGATTTTCGACACCTTTTCTATCTTAGATCTCAAGGTCAAATTCTAGAAGTAAAGTATCCAATGAATTAGACTCGATTTTGCATCTTTCTTCATGAGCAAGTATTTAATGGCCGCATGGTCAGTAAATACTGTGAATTTGGTACTTATAAGATATGAATGAAATCTGTCAAAAGAAAAAACTATTACAAAGAGTTCCTTTTTGGTTACCGTATAATTGAGTTGGGCTCCCATCAAAGTTCTACTTGCATAGAAAATAGGGTGGAACACTTTGTTTCTTCTTTGACCCATCATAGCTCCAACAACGTAATCACTTGCATCATACATCAAATCAAAAAGGTGAGTTCCAATCAGTTGTAACGATTATTAGGGATGAAATTAACCATTTTTTCAAATTTTCAAAAGCTTCCAAACATGCTTTGTTGAAATCAAACATTATATCTTTCTCTACAACAAACACAATGGTTTAGAAATTTTCGAGAAATTTTTTATAAACCTTCGGTAAAAATCGGCGTGGCCTAAGAAACTTGTAACTCCTTTCACATTCCTTGGGGCCGGTAATATTTCAATTAAGTCCATATTTGCTTTATCGACTTCAATTCCTCTCTTTGAGATTTTATGTCCTAAGACAATCCCTTCCTTTACCATAAAATGGCATTTTTCCCAATTAAGGACAAGATTCGTCTCTTCGAATCTCTTTAGTACCTTAGCCAAATTACTCAAACAAATATCATAAGTGTTACCAAATATAGAAAAATCATCCATGAAAACCTCAACAAAATTTTCAACCATATCAATGAATATTGCCATCATGCATCGTTGAAAGGTTGCAGGTGCATTGCATAAACCAAAAGGCATTCGCCTAAAAGGAAACGTACCATATAGACAAGGAAAGGTTGTTTTATGTTGGTCCTCTAGGGCTACAACTATTGGTTATATCCCGAATAGCCTTCTAAAAAATAATAGAATTCAATACCTGTCAGTCGATCTAACATCTGATACATAAAAGGTAACGAAAAATGGTCCTTCTGAGTGGTTTTATTCAATTTTATATAATTAATATAGATTCTCCAACCGGTAACAGTTCTTGTTGGAATTAACTCATTACGCTCATTTTTGAAAATCGTGATTCCACCTTTCTTCTGCACACACTGTACCTAACTTACCCACGAACTATCTAAAATAGGATGATGATTCCTACATCTAATCATTTGATTACTTCCTCTCTCACAACTTCTTTCATAATAGGACTGAGCCTCCTCTGCCCATCAATTCAAGCTCTTTCACCTTCTTCCAAAATAATTTTATGTATGCAAAAAAAGGGCTTATACCTCAAATATCAGCTATGGTCCAACCAATTGCTTTTTTAAATTTCTTTAAAACAGCAATTAGTTGCTCCTCTTGATCTTTCATCAGTTCTACTGAAATAATCACAGGCAAAGTGGAACAGTCACCTAAATGAACATATTTCAAATGGGAAGGAAGTACTTTTAGTTCAAGTTTAGGTGGTTCTTCGATTGACAACTTGGGTTGCACAAATTCTTTGTCTTCTAACTCCAATGGTTCAAACCGTGTGTATTGAATACAATTTCTCGAATTGGCTTCCATCAAAACCATGTTTTCTTCACCTTCTTTATCCTCCAAAAGGTCAAGATCTAAGGCTTTCTCCAATGGATCTTCTTCAAAATTGCTTGCCATAGAAACCTCCATAACTGAACACTTTTCTACCAGATCGGGAAATTTCATTACTTTAAGAATGTTCAAGGTTACCTAATTGTCTTGAACTCACATGGTGAGTTCACCATTTTTTACATCAATTAACATTCTTCCTGTGGCTAAGAAAGGTCTTCCAACGATGATCGGCACTTCCTTATCTACTTCAAAATCTAAGACAATGAAATCAACAGGAAAAAAAATTATCAGCTCTTACCAAAACATTCGCGATCTTTCCCTCAGGATATGCTAAAGATCGATCTGCTAGCTAAAGCGTCACAGTTGTAGGTCTTACTTCACCTATACCTAACATCTTGAAAATAGACTTAGGCATCAAGTTGATACTTGCTCCTAAATCACACAAAGCTTTACCATAGTAAGATTCACCAATGTTACAGGGTATAGTAAAGCTTCTTAGGTCTTTCAATTTTGGTGGCAGTTTGTTCTACAGGAACCCACTGCACTCATTTGTCAAGGCAACAGTCTCATACTCACCTAATCGTTTCTTCTTGGATAGTATATCCTTCATAAACTTCACATAATTTGGCATTTGTTCTAAAGCCTCCACCAATTGAATATTCATGTGTAACTGCTTCAAAACATCCAAAAACTTCTTGAACTGCACCTTTTATTTCTGGTTGTGTTGATATAATCTTTGCAGATATGGAAGGCATGGAACTTTCGGTTGAACCAGAAAATTTTTTTGAGTAGGTAAATCTACACCCAAAGAAGATGCTAAAGTATCTGAGTTCACTAAGTTAGGATTTACCTTGTTAGTCTTTACAGATTCTGATTCATTTGGTGTAGGAATTTCAACAGCTAGTTGATTCTTCTCAACGGGCTTATCTTCGTTATCAATCAATCGGGGTTCTAGAATTTTACCACTTCACAATGCCACTGCCTTGATATGTTCATTACCCAAATTTCTTGGATTCTCAGTATTGCTCGGCAAGGTTCCTTGCGGTCTATTATGAAGCTTTGTAGCTAACTGACGCATTTGGTTTTCCAAATTTTTTAGTGTTCCTGCTTGGCTTTGGATCAAGACGTCATTTTTGCCATGTACACTTTCAACAAGTTCTCCAAACAGTTTGATGCCTTAGCTTGTGATGGTTTTGGAGCTTGCTGATTGAACCCCTGAGATTGGTTGAGTCTATGCTGCAATGAGTTTTGGTTTGGTCTATTTCCTTGGTTGCTCTAAGAAAATTTCAGATGATTACGCCATAAAGGATTATAGAAGTTGGACTAGGGTCCTTGTCCACTCCTATTTTGATATTGGTTCCCTACATAGTACACTGACTCGGAATTTGATGGACAATTCTCAAAAGAATGACCTTCCCCACAATACACACCGGAAACTACTTTATACGGACTTGGTGGTTGAGCTACAAAATTATTAGCACTATCAGTAGTAAACTATTTTAACATAGAGGAAATAGACGATACCTAAGCTGATAACAAAGTGAGGGTGTTAACTTCATGAACTCTGGCTACACGTCTTCCTGAAGCTGTTCGATTTGTTGACCATTGATAGTTATTACTCGTGATCCTCTCAATGATCTCGTAAGCCTTATTATAAGACTTAGACAAAATTACACCATTGAAGCATCTACCATAAATCTTGTATGTGCATTGAGACCATTATAGAATTTCTCCAACTGGATACAATAAGGAATCCCATGATGAGGACACTTACACAATAACTCCTTGAATCACTCTCAAGCCTCATACAAAGACTCGTCATCCAATTGTTGGAAGGTTGTGATCTCATTCCTCAACTTAGCATTTTTGCTAGGTGGGAAATACTTAACCAAAAATCTCTCTACTAATTCTTTCCATGTAGATATGGAACTTGGTGGCAATGAATTAAACCATGCTCATGCTCGATCTCGCAACTAGTATGGAAACAACTTGAGCCTCAGTGCGTCTTCAATCACACCCACTATCTTGAATGAATCACTCACCTTCATAAACAGTAGAAGGTGGATATGTTGATCTTCTGTGGGCATACCACTAAATTGGCCCACCGTTTGGAGCATTTGAAACATCACTGGATTCAATTCAAATTGGGTTGCCTTAATATCTTCCCTTCTAATTCCTGGATTTAACTCATTGAAAAGTGGCACATCATATTGTCTGATGCATCAATCCTTATCATCGGCAATAAGGATAGGATTTCGTACATGATTGGCTTCATTACCTTGGTCTTGATTCTAATTTCCAAGGTCTATCTCGACTTGTCTTTGATCTATTTGTTCACGTCTTTTTTGTATGAAAGTTCACTCAATTTCAGGGTGTAGAGGGAGTAAATCGATAATTCGATCTATGCTCATAAACACCTGAAAAGAAAATCACAAAATTAAAAATAATAAGTTAGTGATGATAGAAATAAATCAAATTGAAAATAAATAATTTTAGAAAGAAATAACTATATGAATGCAATAGATTTTAGCAAAATTAAACACAATTTGCAACAATTATAACATAAATAAACTAGACAATTACTTTAATTAAACTCAACTTATTATCAACATGCTTAATAAGGAAAAACATTCCATGGCAACTCGATCTTTCATGAGTTTGAAGACCACGTTAGGTCCTTTCAAAATACTTTACTTAGTAAATATGCATTTTACTGATCCTTATTTACTAAGGGTTTCTTAGTATTTGTGCGAGGTAACAGGGACGTGTTAGGTTTGAAACAGTTTAATCACACAAATCTAAAAACTATGCAGATAACAGAGCCTGGTTAGGGTTGTTATGCAACCTTCAATTTAATCGGGTTAAGATATAAATTGCGCATGCACATTTAAATTATGCGTCCACTAGCTGTAACGCCCTGAATTTGGGCCTAAAAGGAATGGGCCTTGAGTGTGGGAACGCATAAAAGTTTAGGTGTGCAAGAAACATCACAAATCATGTATAGCTTTAGTGGCTAAGTATTTGGGCATATTTGGGAGTGCTTGAGAAGCCTATGTTCAAGTCTGGGTGTTTGCAAAATTTTAAGTTTTGGACTCTTAAGTGAACCTGGATGTTAGCTTATAAGACTTATAATAATTAGTGTTTGTTTTATGCCATAAAGAGAGAAGGGATCTAGTGGCAAGGTGGCGCTACATGTGTGGCAAGGAGTCTGATGTTTAAGGCATGGCGTTTGTAATTGTATGTTTATTTTGCTACTTGAGCCAGGGAAGTGTTGAAACTGGACTGGAACTCTATGATGGAATTGGTCATAAGAATTTGAATTGAATTTGAATGGGGAGTTGGAGTAAATCAAGGAGAAAATTCAGTGGAGGAGATAAAGGAGGAGTTTTTGGAGGAGATTGTGGAGAAAATCAAGGGGTTTGGAATGAAGGGGAAAAGCTAGTGCCATTTGTGCTCACTAATTCGGATTTGAGGGAGAAATTTCCCATTTTTTGGGATTATGAGCATTTTGGGAGTTCTCTATTGCACTTTTTAGCCAATTCTTGCAAGGGGTTATTCAGGTTTCCTATTTTCTTCTTTTAATTTTATTTTTAGAGTAGCCGAATGGTTACCATTCAGGTATTTTGTTCATGTTGGCTTGTCACCTTTTCTTCCCTCTCTCAAGAGTTTTCTCGTGGATGAAATACCCTCCTTTCTCCTCCTCAATCCCTTCACAATTATTTTTGATTGGCCGATTCACTGCTCTCCTCTCCTTCTCTCAACCTAGCTGAATACATATTTCTTTACTCCTTCTCCATTTCCTTTCTGGTTTTCTTCTCCTAGTCGACTTTTTCTTCTTTATTTTCTCCATTTTCTTTCGACTTTTAGTTCTTAATCCTTGTGATCGATTTCTGGATTCTTCTCCCCCTCTTTGTTCTATTTACGGTCTGGTAGTGGTTCTTTAACAAGTGGTGAGTTACTTGATTACTACTTGTTTTCTCTATTCTTGCAATATGTTTAAGTCTATTCCTTCTTACACTTTTCTAAAGCCGACTGCCCTTTTCTCGTTGTGTTCTCTTATAGCTGAACCTCTCTCTCCATTTTTGTTCTCGACTTGGTAAGTAATCTCTGTTAATCAAATTCGCGATGAGCAAAGGGGGTTCTAGCAATAAAGTGATGACAGTGGTACCGACTGGGAGTGGACGCGTAGTCTCTGCCCCCAAGTTTAAACGACGTAGGGTATCGGAGGTTCGGGACTTTCTGCCAGGTTACGGAAGGGTGACTGTACCAAACTTTGGATTAAGTAGGCAAATCACAGTTGACCGTTTGAGTCAAGGCAAGTGGTAGTCGATCCTTCGGCTAGGGGTTTTGTTAAGATTCTTTTAACTATGTTGATAAGTGATTAACCATTATTATGTTTGAATAGGTTTTGACACTCGGGAGTTCTTAGTACTCTACTTGATCAGGTGTGTAATTGTGTGCCTTGTTTTGATAATCGGCTGAAAAGCCGAAAATGTGTGTGTTGTTTACTCTGCTATGACTGTAGATTAGTAAAATGCCAAAAAGCCAGAAATATGGCGTATGATGCTATATGAGCGTGCGATCGCGCATGTGGTGAACCGAGCTCACGGAACGTGAGCGTATGACGAGGAAGGCCACAATGAGTGAATTCGTGGGTTTAGGCCATAGTGGGCCACTTGGGCCATGAAATGGCCGAATAGGCCCAATAGGCCCGTGGGCCCACTTGTGTCCAATCAACTGCTAGGTGAAATACGGTTGGGCATGTCATGTCGCGCATATTGCCTAGGTTATTTTGGGCCTCGATGGGCCGAAATGGGCCATGTAGGCCCAATGGGCTCGTAGGCCCACACAGATAAAATCTGTGGTAAGTGACTATTAATGAATCAAACTATGGTGTAGACATAGCCGTACCTAAATTTGGGCTAAATGAGCCACACGTGCGTGTGGGCCCACTTGGGTCGAGTAATGGGCCTTAGGCCCACTTGCACCGTTATGTTTGTTTAGGTTACCTAAGTCGCTAGAGGTGACAGTGGACCTTCTGTTGGGTCGTTAAGACCCCAGTTTGTAAAATTATTGAAATACCACGGTAGTGTAAAATTATCGAAATACCCTTGTAGTGTTAAATTACCAAAATACCCCTGTAGTGTAAAATCACCAAAATACCCCTGTAGTGTAAAATTATCAAAATACCCTTGTAGTGTAAAATTACTGAAATACCCCTGTAGGGTAAAATGGCTATTTTTCCCTTGTGGGTAAATGACCGGCTTAGACTATGAATTTGACTGATTTGACTGTGATTGTATGACTGTGTTTTAACTGACTTGACTGTGGTTGTAAAACTGATATGCTTTTAATATATGTTTAAATGATTCTTACTGAGCATGGCTATTCTGCATACACGTGTGATGATTGAACATGACATACATGACATATTGCATGGGGTTGGGACATTGATATGGAGGAAGTACTATTTTGATAGGGTCGCATGAGTTGCACGAGACGACTGTGGATCTAATATTGATCTGTTAAGGTCGTATGGGTCACACAAGATGACTATAGACTGATGGACGGCTTAAAGCCGCGCAATCTGATTATGGCTCTGTGCCAACCTAAAAATGGATCTATGCCATCTTGACTATGGCTTTGTGCCAAACGTATTTACCCATGGCTATGTGCCTAACATACTTATTGATGACTCTGTGTCGATCATATTTACCCAAGGCGGTGTACCGATTATATTACCGTTGCTGATGGCTATGTGCCAAACATAATATAGTTATCGATGGCTTTGTGCCAATTATAATATCGCTACTGAAGGTTTAGAGTCGCATATATACTAGCAGCTTTGCTGCGATTTTGGTTAGTGCCACAACCGGTGCAAATTCTAGAGTGTAGAGATGGGTGGGTTGATTTTATCCCCACGTAAGTGTAGGGTTGGTACGAGTGGTGTGTTGGCTGGACTAGGGTGGGATGCATCCTCATACTGTTGCATATCTTTATATGAGATCTGTCACTGTATTGGACTTAAGCCCACTTGTTCTGTTATTGGTTTGGGCTAGGCCCAATTGACTCTATTATGGGCTATGACCCAAATGATATTGTATTGGGCTTCGACCCACATATGCTCTGAACTGGATTGTACTGCTACTGTTAAAAGGGCTTTGGCCCAAACTGTTCTAGTTTCTACTTCTGTATATTGATTGCTAGTCTAATAAAGGGATTACACACTAAGTTTTCATAAACTCACCCCATTTATTAACTGTGCAGGTAATCCCCAGCATTAGGAGGATCAATGCTACGAGGGACTCGAAGATGGCCACACAACTGCCTTTGGACTTTATTTATGTTTTAGATTCCATTTTGGGTTTTCAACTTGTGTAATAAAGCCTCTTAAAGTTTCTGGATTTTAACTTTGGGTTTTATTTACTTCGATTTATTACTGTTTTTAAACAACACTACATTTTCGCAACATTCTCAGAATGGTTTCGCAACTTAGTTTTTAACATCACATTTTTGTAAATCAGTTACTTTTAAAATTAGCTTCCGTAGCTTAAAAGAAATTTTTGGAATAGAGATAATAACTTTTCAATGTACCATTTTTTAAAATAAACTAATGTAACTGGGATTTTACTCAAGTTTCCAAGTAAGAGGAGTTTTCAATGAAAACATGGTTTTCCAAAAACACTTCAATGTGACACATTAGATTTGGGCCTAACTTCTAGGCTAAGTTTCGAGTGTTACACTAGCCATCATTTGGTTAGGATCGCTCAGCTAATTTAGGTGCATTTCAATCACGTATGAACGAAATACGGACTTGATTTTAATTGAAAACATGATCGATTAAGGCACAAACATTATAAGCATGAATCTAATAAATATTATTTAATCAAAGCAATCATCCTAGCTTAAATAAAATTAAGCTAACATTATTGTAAACATGAACAAAGGACACATAGCAAATATCTTTAAATTAAATTAATGAAAAGAAATATTAAACCCAATTCAGAGTGGTTGTCACCCAAGACTCTGATTGATGAGGCTCATTTGTTCCTTTGCTTCGCTCCTTTGCTGATGGCTCTCCAGGGTGGCTGACCAAGGGTTCTTTAAGAGGCTCAAATGCTAAAATCTTTATGAAAAGATGATGGTAGGCATGGGGAGAAAAGAAGAATGCTAAGAGAATTTAGAGAGGAGAGAATGATGAATGATAAGGGATGAGGGATGAGGGATGAGGGATGATTAGAAATGTGAGAATGAGGTCTTATTTATAGGTGAGGAGAGGGGGATAGTTTACTAAAAATAGAAATTTTCATCTTTTGAAGCATCTTCCATGGATGGCCGGCCATAAATGGAGGAAGTTGAGTAGATTTTTGCTTGATTTTTGGTCAATTTGAGTGCCACAACTCAGGACTGAGACTCAGTCAAATGCAAATCTTCAGGTAAATCTCTAATTTCTTCAACTCTTCAAGGACCTTCTGCAATTAAACCAAAAAGTGGTTTATGGATAGCCATGTGCAGCCAAATTTTGGGTTGACTTGGTCCCTAATTTGGACAGTTTTGTAATCTAGCAAAGCTATCAGAACTATCCAGAACAAATCAACAAGTTAGAGGACCAAAGAATAAAATTTATCCAATTTAATTAATTAATTTCAAACCCAAATTATTAATGAAATATTTTAAAATTAATTATTAAATATAATTTTATATTTTATTATATAATTTAATCATGCATGGCCCACTTTATGTCTTAAAAAATATAATATATTAAAATAAGCCATTTATTGCATGAAAACTATATAATAAAGCATAAAATCACATTTTAATAATTTCTATGTCCTAATTTAATATTTTCACATATTTCATTAATTTATTAAACAAGTACTTAGTTTTAACAACAATTTTAAGTAAAAATGTGACAAATGACATAGGAAAATTCCTATATATTTTTCCGTTTACATCAATTAATGAACCAAATTAATTAATTAATTAGTTCAATAAACGAATCATGCAAGATATGAATAAAGCACAAGATATTAATCTAATGTTCATACGAGCATTAGTTGATCAAGCTTATGAAATATAAATAAAAGAATAGAATAGAAAAGTAGAGAGAATGATCATTTATAATATATCAAAGTGCGGATCTGGAGAAATCTTCGCTCGCAGTTGTCTTCACATCTACATAGAAAAGTTCCAACTAATCAAACATAAAATAAAAGAAAACTAAAATTTGTGTTTGATGGATGGATAGTTTTATGCCCTAACTTGTGTACAGAAGCCTCTTATTTATAGCGTAAAATGTGTGTACTTTATGCTTGATATGCCCTCGATACTTTAGGTGCAAGTAAGAAATAAAATATATTAGAATCTGTAAAAATTCAATTGTTGACGTCATCCATGCTTGGGACCCAAATTTAGGCTATGGCTCAAGATATACTACTATGGCTCAACATAGGATATGCTATGGCTCGACATAGGATGGGTTTCATGCTATAGACTTTCTATATCGCGCCATAACTGTTTTTTATGGATTTGGATGTTTTTGACATGCTTTCATGGCTCGGGATGCTTATGCAACACTCATCCCAAGTTCCTACATTAATTGGGCCTAAACTTAAGCCTCTTACACACTTAAATACACAAATTAAACCTACTTAAGGGCCATGTCGACCTAATAGGTCATCAACACTAAAAAATGTGTTAAAAACACTTATTTTATTAATTTTTAATCCTAACTACTAAATACCGGAAACATAATATAGAATACTAAATTGGCTAGAAAACAAGCTCTTTAATTGTAGAAATAACCCAAAATTACTAGTACATTAGACATCAGGTCAAATACCCCACACTTAAGTCTTTTCTTGTCCATAAGAAAACTAAACAAAAACAAATTAAAAACCAAAAATAAGAAATAAACATGTAAAGAAAATAAAATGTACTTGATCTAGCTTGATACAAGAAATTGGATAGAAATATATTAACAAGACAATATATATAAACATATAACTCTAGGATGATATACAATTGACTCACAATTTCTAAACTTACACAGGTTAGTTCAATAAATTATAAAGCAAACAACTAAAAGAATATTAAGTATAGGGTTCCATCAAAACAAATATACAAATAGACAATTATGTTCAAATGAATATAAGTGGTAAAAATATCAATTATTGATGCAATTTCATCAATATAATGTACTATTTAAGTCACTTAGGACTTTTTAGCTTGTAAAATTCTAAAGCTTAGGTTCATATAGAATTTAAAGAACAAGCTCAACAAAATGAGTCAGCAAGAAAGTAGTTTTGCATATTGTATTGTTCCCGATACTCCCTCGACTATTCATGTAGCTCACCACCTTATATCCAATTCCCTCACCTTCTTTATTTCTCTATGTACTAAGGCATCATATAGTATTCATGAGTACAATCATCCGAGTTTAATTTTTTTAAAATAAATGTGAGCGTAGCTTTTTTTCGAGTCACTTTGCTTTTATTTATTTTTTTATTGAGATTTTCTCGATTGGCATTTTTCTTTATTTTTCTACAAGCTTAAGAAATCTTATACTCACTACACCATACAATCCATTAGTTCAATCATTTTTTCTTTTTTCTTTTGAAATAAAGGAATCCATGGGTCGGGCTATGATGGCACAGGTTACAATCAGCACGCCCTTCGTCCATGAGTGGTATGGTTGAATTACTCACTCATAATATGGTGGAAGGATTGAGGTCTCCTCCTCCTTGTCATCATCATCTTTTTCATCGGCACTCTCCTCGCCCGGTGGTGGGAATCACTCAAACATGTGTAGGAGTGGTGTAAGTGTTGGCCATCCATTCTCTTTGGCAATGGGAAGCAGAATGTCACCTATATCTTGCATCCATCGTGTCTGCCACTCTGAGATGGGCATGTCCATGAGCCCCGCCATCTTTGACCTGTGAGCTTTACTCTTTCTTTTTGTCAGCCCTTAAGGATCGTTCCTATGTTTAGTTCATTACTCCTTCTCCTGATTTTGTTTCTATTGGAGCTCAAAAAACTGGCTGTAAAGGTTGTCCCTAATCGCACTCCTTAGAGGTCTCATGAATGGAACAATTGAAGACATTGGAACGTCAGCTCGGTGGCATAGAGCGATGATTAAATGCATGAAGTACATACTTTGCATTCACCTCCGTATACACTTTAACTTTTCCTCATAAATCTAGTGGCCGATACAAATCTAATCTCTCTATAAAATAAAATAAAGCATAACTGCTCGATAGGCGATAATGTTAAAAGCGTTATGTGTTGGTGTCAGGCAGGTGCAAATGAATTGAATCCACATATTGTCCATCAAAAATATGATGGCCATATTGAATTTTAAGGGCACCTCGGCATTGGCATCATGAGTCCACTCACCACACTCCTCTGTCAAATAATCTATTATACCCTCCATATCGAAATCCTCGAATGTGAATAGATCTAAAGTCTTTAAATGATCATGGGTATATGTAACAGCCTGTTTTTAGTCAAATCGGAACAGTGGTTTCGGGACTACAAATCTGAAGTTAAAATTATTATTTTAATGTCTACAGCATGATAATATGTTTATGTGAAATTTTCGTTAAGAAATTTTATCGTTTGATTAGTTAATTTGATAAAAAAGGACTAAATCGCGTAAAGTGTAAAATTTGAGTTCTATTAGCTAAAAGTATCTAATAGCTATAGAACCTTAAAGTAAGAGTCCTTAAGTAGTAATTAGACCATTATATTGGTGAGTGGACAATATTGGGCATGTATTATGTGATTTTAATGTTTATTTACTAAGGTTAATTAAGTATAATTTTAATAATCATAAAATAAATAAAAGAAAACCATGTTTTTTTTATCATCTTCATCATCTCTTTCACCGAATTTTAAAGGAGGAAACCATGAAAGCATGCTAGGGCATTCGCCCAAGCTATTTACCTTGCATTGGTATGATTTTTCATCCCGTTTTTAATGATTTCTATGTTTTTGAGATCGTTGCAACTAGGTCTAGCTAGCCAATGACTATTTTGCAAAATTGTTAATGATTTTGAATGATTCCATTGATGCATACATGTGTGCTTTGATGTTTGATGATAGATTCTGAATGTTGGTTGTGAATTATACAAGTTTTGTTAAGTGATTTTTAGTAAAAAAATGCAAATTAGGGATTAAATAGTGAAATGTGGAAATTTTGTGGTTAGAATGTGAAATAAATGAAAAATTTGGGCTGCTAGGGACTAATTAGTAATTTGGCTAGCATGGGTTAGTATTGAATTGCATGAATTTGTGTTTTTATGAAATAAGGACTAAATTGTAAAAGTTGTGAAACATTAGGGGTAAATGTGTAAAAATGCCTTAAAGTGAATTTTGGACTAAATTAGTAGAGAGATGATTAAATAAGTTAACTTTGATTACATATAGATCAAGAAAAGTGAAATTTGGATCTAGAACGAGGGAAAAACAAAGTTCTCAACTAATCAACCAGTTTAGCCATTTTTAAGTTCAAGGTAAGTTCATATGTAAAAAGTTTCATTATAAATGTATTTTAAATTCTTTGATATTGCATAACCTATGAATACGAGAATTTGGACTTGTTTGACAATGATTCAACGTTGTTTAGGCATTCGAAATCCCGATTGAATCTTAGGAATATATTTGGATACTAGTCACATGTCATTAGGGGATTATTATGATTATGTGATCCGGGTGCTTCTCCTATATGTCCTACCGATGGTTGAGGATTTCGGCATGTGTTGCAGTTACTTGACAGCTTGTGTGAGCAACACTGTGTAGCTAAGTCTTGACCCACAGCTTGTGTGAGCAAGCCCGTTGATAGCTCTAGTGTGAGCAGTATATGTGATAGCTAGACTCTCACATACACTTCGTTAGTCCTATAATCGACTAAACCGTAGCTCTGATACCAATAAATGTAACACCGCTCACCCGTGTTCAACGTCAAAATAGGATTACGGAGTATTATAGGACTTATTATACAATCGAACATACATTTCTCATACAGTTATCAAATTGAAATACATGTCATTCATAGTCATTCATCAAGTCCCTAATACAAGCCTATGAGGCTCACAACATCCTTTAGAAGTGGTTCGGGACTAAACTGATAACTCAGAAAAATTTTAAAAAACTTAGAATTTTTTTTCAATATACAAGGGACACACGCCCGTGTGGCCAGGCCATGTGTCTCACACGTCTAAAGACACATCTGTGCCATAGGCCATGTGGACATTCGAAATTGGATCACATGGTCGTGTCCCAGCCCGTGTCTGACTCCATGTAACTGTCTGACTTGGGTCCCAGAGCCAACCACATGCCTGTGTGACTAGCCCGTGTGCCCTTCGAAATAGCCACAGATGCTAGTGTGTCAGCCCGTGTGCTAGGTCGTGCCAAACTTGTAGGGTATACTGACTTATGCCTCATGACCAAGACACATGCCCGTGTGCTAGGCCATGTGGAGCATACTGACTTGGTTTCTAATTAAAAACCAAGGGACACACGGTCGTATCACGTGACCGTGTATCACACACCGCTGAGACATACGCCCCTATCTTTACCCTTGTGGACAAAAATAGGTTATTTACCAAGTAATTTTGCTCACCCAATTAGCACCTACCTACATCAAACCAAACGGCACAACACAAGGCATAAATAGGCATTCAAACCAATCATACCAAGCCTAATTCATACTAATTCCATACCATCAACCATAAGAAACACATGTGTCAAGATAATTCATATACTTTCATACGAAAAACAACAAAGCACACAAATACCACATTAGGCTATTCAATTTTATACCAAATTCACATTCTTAATTCACCTAACTAGTTAACTTCATATATATGTATCAATATACCTAAATCACAAGCAAACCAATCCCAAATTTTAGCCATTTAATACTCATAATGCCAATTCTCAACAAGCATCACATGTCAATTATCAAACACATAACAAAGGCCATATACACATATATATACATCACCAAATATACCAAAAAAAGCCAACTCTCATGGCTATACACAAAAATAAGTACGCAACATTTACAAGCCAACTCAAATGTATACCAAAATGACCATAACTCCTATACATTTCATATAACTAAAACATAAACTCAAAAGTACCAATGTAGAAGCTTGATAGTGTGATGCAGTCTCTGATGACTACCAATCTGAGCTAGCTTTGAAATTTACTATAAAACATGGAAAAGTAAACAAAGTGAGCTATAGAGCTTAGTAAGCTCATATAATTAATAAGTAAAACTCACCATTTAATCACCATTCAAGTAATATAACATAGTATACTACAAAATCATGTAATTTATAAGGTTAGAATATATGCAATCACATAATTAATTAAGATCTCATAACTTTCATAGTTTCAATGCTTATATAGTTTCTGTACATACCTGTACTGATATATATCTATTTCTCACTAGTTCATATCTTCGATATACCCGTTGAACCATTCGAAATACTATCGAATACTCGGGAATCTCACACCCTAAGTGCCATATATATAGTCGAAGCTATCTCAATCTCGTATCACATATAATGCTCACTCTCGAGCTAATAATGAGTTTGCTCACACAAGTTGGCGAGAATCGACAACACATGCCAGATAACTCAGCCAAAGGTAGGACGTACGGACCAGCACCCAATAACATAAACTTTAATGACATATCATTCATATCCTAATATATTCCTAAGGTTCAATCGGGATTTTTCGTTGCCGAATCATTATCGAACATATCTGCAATATCGTATACAAAATATATTCAATATTGAAGCATTTAAAACACAATTATAATAAGACTTATTAACATACGAACTTACCTTGATTGCAAAAATGGTGAAATAAGTCGATTAGTCCGATACTTTGTTTTTCCCCCGATCTAAATCCAAATTTTGCTTTCTTGATCTAAATGTAATCAAAATTAACTTTTTTAATTATCATTCTATTCAATTTAGTCCAAAATACACATTAAGATAACTTTACATTTTTGCCTCTAATATTTTAACATTTTTACAAGTTAGTCCTTATCTCATAAAAACACAATTTCATGCAATTCAACATATACCCATGCTATCCAAATTTCAATTAAGTCCCTAGAAGGCCATATCTTTCATTTATTTCACAATTTAACCATAAAATTTCAACATTTCTTAATTAAATCCCTAAATGGCAATTTTGTCAAAAATCACTTTACAAATGTTTTTCATCTAACAACAAGCATATATTTTCTATCATCAAACATCAAAATACACCTATATTCATCAATGGAAAACCCTAAACCTTTAACAATTTTTCAAATTAGTCCCTGGACTAGCTAGATTAAGCTGCAACGATCTTAAAAACATAGAAATCATGAAAAACAGAGTCAAAAATCATTTACATGCACTAGAGTCAATGGTCGAATGCTTCAAACATAAAAATGGAGCTCTCTTGTTCTAATTTTCAGCTAAAGAAGAAGATGGACTAAAAATATGGTTTCATTTTACTTAATATTAAATTTTATAATTAATTTACTTGTTTAACCTTTAATATATAACCTCTAAAGTCATTAAAAGATGTCTATCTTTGTCCACTAACTTTATAAATGGGCTAATTACAACATAAGGACCTCCACTTTAAGGTTCTATAGCTATTACACACCTTTAGGTAATAGAACACAAGTTTTACACTTTACGAAATTTAGTCCTTTTTATCAAATCAAACGATAAAATTTCTTAACAAATTTTCACACAATCATATTATCATGCTGTAAACATTAAAATAATAATAAAATAATTATTTCAACCTCAAATTTGTGGTCCTGAAACCATTGTTCTGATTTGACTAAAAATGAGCTGTTACAAAAGAACTTTTTATAGGAATTTCCCTACAAGTTCATCTCATGTCGTGATTGATCCTAGAGCCTGCCAATCTAGCCAAGAAAAAGTGTTATCAATTAATGAAAATCAGAACAATTGAAGAAGAATAGCATCATCCGTGACCCTATTGTACTTAAAGGTATCCAAAGCTGGAAGAACCACTTTAAATGTTGGCTCGGATCCTTTGTCATTGTCCCACAAAATTGTAAATTATTCTAGACCATCTAGATCATAACTGGTTTTATCTCAAAATTATTGGTCATGATAGTCGGCCTCGTTATACTCCCCTGAACCATATCCAAATTCAGTAGCGCATACTCTCTTAGAGTCCTCTCGTTACGCGCCATGTTTAGATTTACGAGTAGCTGTGGTGGTGTTGGATCTTCTAGATTTTTAGCCTCATCAAACAACATATTCTCACATGCTATGCTGCCTATAGCAGATGGTGGATTCTGCATTTGCTATTGCTGTTATTGCTATCAATGATTCTTGCTTATTATTCTCTCTAGATTTGTGACTGGCTCTATTGGTGTTCCCCTACTACGAGTCATACACTAAAACCAAAAAGAAAAAGTTAGTATAAACAATAAAATTAAAATCGCAACTATAACCTAAAAAATCCTAATTATTCTATTATTATGAAAATATTAAAACTAATATAATGACACCAACAATTTGACCGCCTCCGGACGTACAAACATCCAAAGTAGAAATCCTGTACCAAAGATGTGGAAAACAGTATCCGCAAGTATACGAGGTCAGGTTGTAATATAGTTTACAATGGAGTAGGTGAGTACTCCAAGGATCATACCCAAGGGAGGCGAGCACTAAATTAATTCTATTTTAAACATAGATAGATCTAATTAATACTCTAATCAAATTATAATTTTGTAATAATAAAAGAAATAATGGAAAATTAAATAAATGAAAATCAATAAATCAATTAATATATATAAAATCTGGGCATGGGTAATGTACTAGCCCGATTTTCAGTGTTGGAAGAATAGTGGTTTTGAGACCACAAATTCCATTGCGTCGACTCATAAATATTATTTTTAGAATATTTATGAATTCATTGAAATTTTAACGTTGAGATAGTTAACTAAGGAAAAAGAACTAAATTGAAAAAGATGCAAAATTTAGTAAATCTTGAATTCCATTGATTTGATAGCTTAATTATGAAATGAAAAGGGACTTAATTAGTAATTAGTCCATTAGAATATTAATGGATAATAACAGGTTTTTAAATTTTTTATTTATAAAGTTATATTTAAGGATAAACATGTAATTTAGTAAGTAAATTAAAGTTTAATAAAACAAAAACCAAAATTATCATCATCTTTTTCATGTTTCACCAAAAACCAAATGGAAATTCCCCCATTTTTGAATCTTCATATTCAGCTACTATTGTAACACCCCTAACCTGTATCCATCGTCGAGATAGAGTTACAGAGCATTACCGCAAAAACATAACTTTAAAACATACATTTCATACATCAACATAATCATAGCTTAAATCATTCATTTACATGCATATTGTCCCTTAATCGAGCCTTCAAGGCCTTAAAAACACTTTAGAAACAATTTGGGACTAAATAAAAAACATTTGGAACATTTAAGGAAAAGTTGGAAAACTTGAACTACAGGGGTCTGTAACAGCCCGGTTTAGACCATAGTCATAATAGTGGTTTTTGGACCAAAAATCTGAGTCAAAAAATCTTTTATTATTATTTTCTATTCTTATAATATGTGAATTGATATATGTGAAAATTTTGTGATTTAATTTTATCGTTTGTGTGCTCAATTTAGAAAAGAGGACCTAATCGCATAAAATGTAAAAGTGGCTAGCTATTTGTTAAAAGTGCTTAAATGCTATGTCTTATTAAAGGGGAGGTCCTTATGATGAAACTAGACCATTGATAAGGTTAATGGACATTAATGACCATCCATTAAGTGATTTCATAATGGATTAATAAAGGTTAATGTGGTAATTTAGTAAGTATGTTAATATAATTAAAACAAAACACCATTTTGTTCATATTTTCTCATCTTTACTGAAAATACAAAGAATGAAGAAGCCATATTCTTTTTTTAGGGTTTCGACACTTTGAGCTTGAATTTAGGTATGTGTTTTGATCTGTTTTCAATAATTTTTACGTTTTTGAGATTATTGCTCAGTAATCTTTCAAGCCCATGCCTCAATTTTTGAATTTGATGATGATTTTGAGTTGTGATATTGTTGATAATGTGATTTTTATGATGTTAGATGATAGAAAATGAAAGATATGTGTTAGATTACTATGTTTTGTATTGGGATTCTTGATGAATTTGAGTATTTTGGATTAAATTGTGAAAATGAGAATTTGAGGGGCTAAAATGTGAAATAAATAAAATATATGGACTTATTTGGGTTAAAAGAAAATTCGGCTAGGCATGTGTGAAAGGAAATTATGCATATTTTGTGATTGTATGAAATAAGGACTAAAATGTTAAAATGTGAAAATGTGAGGGCTAATTTGTAGAATTCCCTAAATATGTGTTTACGGATTAAATTGAATGATTTTTTCAATAAAAGAGTTAAATTTGGATTTATATAGATCAAGAACCAAAGAAAATGGAATTAGATCGGGGAAAGTCGAAAGTCATTGATTAGCCATTCATTTCTGTTCATTTCCGTACGAGGTAAGTTGATACACAAATAAATGTGTTTAAATTGATTTATTCATGGTTATATGATATTCAATTGTGATGAATGGTTATAGAAGCTGAATATGCAAAATTGAAAAAATTTCGATAATGTAACGAAGTCCAAAAACCCCGTACAAACCATAGGAATAGTTAGGATACATATGTCATGACATAGGATTTCGATATGTGATTTCATGTAAGACCACGTCTCAGACGTTGCCATCGATTTGAGATTTACTGTAAGACCATGTCTGGGACATCGACATCGTATTTGATTTCGTGTAAGACCTTGTTTGGGATAGTGGCATCGATATTTGATTACATATAAGACCATGTCTGGGACGTTGGCATTGTACGAGCTTATTGAGCTATCGAGTATTCTTAATGATTCTGAACGGTTCAACGGGCATTTCGAGAAATGGATACCTATGTGATTGTGTATCCGAGTTAGGTACGTTTGAAATGTATATCATGATTGAGAATGAAAAGTAAGTATATGTGCAAGTGATGATATGTGAAATAAGTATGAGAAATTATGCTATATGTATGGGAATATGTGTAATGTATATGAACTATATGGTTTGTAATAGTATTGGCTATAAAATATATATTTTATGGTGCTTATATGCTAAAAATGATAAGTTTATTTGTATATGGCTTACTAAGATTTTGAAAGCTTACTTTGTGTGTGTTTGCATTATGTTTTAGATATCGAAGCTACTGAAGGCTCGGGGATTATCGAGGATTATCACCATGCTATCAAACTTATTTTTGGTACCTTTTGAAAGTGTAAATATTAAAGTATGGCATGTATAGTCTAGATAAATTTATATGTGTTTTGAGCTATGAATAATTAGCCATGTGATATGGCTTGGTTTTGGGTTGTGATTATGAATGACTTATGAATATAAATTATGTAATGCAATATTGTCATTATGATGTGTTCATGGATGGCCAAAAAGAATTGGTCAATTTTGTAAGATTATGGCATGTTATTGAATGAAGTAAATTGAAGTTATGAAACATATGTTTTGGTATGATTTTGGCTTATGATTTGGGATAATTTGGTATGGATATAAGCATGAAATTGGTTGTTAATGATATGGCATGAATGGTGTATGTTTTGGTTATGTATTGGTTGGAATTTGGTATGAAATGATTTGGTTTTGATTCTTATAGGGAGGACCCAAAATTAGGGTGGCAAGTTGGCCTTGTAAATGGCTTATTTTTCCCACACGGGCAGGGACATGAGCGTGTGTCTCTGCGTGTTGCTCGAGGGCCATCTCGAAATTAGCCTGGGTAGACAACATGGTTGCACACACAGGTGTGTGCCAAGTCGTATGGCCAAGTTAGTTTCGAGCACGGGCTAGACACACGGGCATGTGACTGGTCATGTGACCTAAGTCAGTAGCCTCCCTAATTTTCACACAACTTGGCACACGGGCATGTCATGTGGCCATGTGGACAAGTTAGTATGCATGCTCTGTTTCACCACGACCTAGACAGACGGGCGTGTTTAATGCCGTGTGAGGGACACAGCCTGTTCACATGGGCGTGTACCTTTGTAACTTAGAAAATTTGTTAAGTTTGGAAAAAATTTTGTATGTGTTCGGTTTAGTCCCGACCTTTTCCTTATGTATGTTTAAGGTCTTGTTGACCTAAGAAAGGGACTTTATGTTGATATTTGAATTTGATATAATAATGTATGACTTTTGATTGTGTAATGAATGCAAAATGTTCTGATATGTCCAATAATGCCTTTTAACCCTAGTCCAGCGATCGATACGGGTTAGGGGTGTTATATTTGGTTGGTATCAGAGCTACAGTTTAGTCGATTTTAGGACTAACATAGCGTATGTGAGTATAGCTATACATGCAATATATATGAACTGCGATATTGTGGTGATTCCTGACAATGAAAATGTGTTTTTATATAGTAAATTGATCCCGAACGAGCCGTAGCTGACGATGTTGAAAGTAATGTGCTTGCTTCCGTTCAAGGGGCAGCACCATCTGATTCTAGACCTGCTACTAGTAGCCACGTGGGAGAGGCTAAGCAAGCCTTTTTCCAAATGATGAATGATTGGTTCACTCAGTATATTAGAACCAATCTGGCTGTGCCGTAACCATCACCCCCGCCTAATCCTTCACAAGTCCCAGTTTTGGCACAAGCTGTAGATCCGATTCATCTGAATAAGCTTCCAGTTGATAAGATTAGAAAATATGGGGCTGAAGAGTTTCGAGCTACTATCGATGATGATGCTGAGAGAGCTGAGTTTTGGCTCGAGAATACAATATAGGTGTTTGATAAAATGTCATGTACTCCCGAAGAATGTCTTAAATGTGTCATTTCATTTCTGAGAGATACAACACATTATTGATGGAAGACATTGATATCTGTGGTTCCGAGAGAATGAGTCACCTAAGATTTTTTTCAAGCTGTATTCCGAAAGAAATACATCAGTAAGAGATTCATCGATCAGAAACATAAAGAGTTTCTTGAGTTAAAACAAGGTCGTATGTCTGTCACAGAATACGAGCGAGAATTTGTGAGATTGAGCTAGTACGTACGAGAATGTGTCTCGACCAAAGCAATAATGTGTAAATGTTTTGAAGATGGCTTAAATAAAGATATCCGCTTGTTAGTCAGAATTTTAGAGATAAAAGAGTTTGTTGTACTTGTTGAATGAGCATGTAGAGTTGAAGAACTCGGGAAAAAGAAAAGAAAAGTCTACTCAGAAGCTAGAGAAGTGCAAAAAAGATCATCGAGCAAGTCATTTTATTCGGCATCAAAGAAATTTCGAGATGATTTTAGTTGTTCAAAGGCTAATGTGGGACATTTTAGTAGAGATCGTACTAGTTCGCATTCGAGTTTCAGAGCTCCAGTTACTTCTATTGCAAGTGTTGGAAATGTTCGATCCAATCGACCTGAGTGTAGACATTGTGGTAAAAGACATTTGAGAAGTTGTAGATTGAATGACCGAGCTTGCTTTAGAAGTGGATCCTTAGATCACTTTATCTGTGAATGTCTTGAGTCTGTAGAGCAAGAGATTATGCAAAATTCGAGACCGAGTGGCAATACAGTTCGAGGTAGACCGCCTAGAAATATGGGTAATGTGAGTGGCAGCCAGAGGGAAACTAAAGGTGCAACTGTTAGATCTGAGGCTCGCACACCTGCCAGAGCCTACGCCATTCAAGCTCCTGAAGAAGCTTCATCTCCAAATGTGACTATGGGTACATTTACTCTTTACGATACTTCTGTGATTGCATTGATAGATCCCGGATCAACACATTCTTATATATGCATGAACTTAGTGAGCAGTAAGACTTTGCCTGTAGAGTCTACTGAATTTGTAATTAGAGTATCGAACCCTTTAGGCCGGTGTGTTTTTGTAACACCCCTAACCCGTATCCATCGCTAGACTAGGGTTAAAAGCATTACCAGACAAATCTAAACATCTCGCATTCATTTCTCAATCATCATAACAGCACTATCGCATATCATTACAAAGTCCCTTACATAGGTCAACGAGACCTTAAACATGCTTTAAAAAGGGGTCGAGACTAAACCGAGCACATTCAAATTTTCTTAGAAACTTAACAAAATTTTCAAAGTTTCAAAGGTCACACGCCCATGTGAACAGGCTGTGTGCCTCACACGACTTTAGAAACGCCCGTGTGCCTAAACCATAGCAAAATAGGGCATACATACTGACTTAACCACAGGTCCACAAGACGCGCCAGTGTGCCTTGGCTGTGGTCGAAACTGACTTGGGTCACACGACAAACCACACGCCCTTGTATCTAACCCGTGTACCCTTCAAAATGGCCACACACGCCCATGTGCCAAGGCTGTATGCCTTACATGGTCACCAGGCACGCCCGTGTGTCTAGGCCGTGCTCAAGACTAACTTGCATAACTAAGTTATAACAGACACACAGTCGAGAAACACGCCCGTGTGCTCATCTGTGTGAGGCAAAATTAGGCTTGGTTTAAACCATATTTCCCACCTATCTCAAGCACGTCAAAAACTACAACATTTTTGCATCATTTGTATACATTTAAAGGCAACCAAAACATGCCAATTCAATCATAAATGAAACTATATAACCTCAACCAATTCAATATGCCAACATCGTCACAATTTACCAAATTTCCAAATGCATAAACTCATTAATTCAATATCGCATAATAAACCATCACATAAACATTATAAACATCACATAATTTACCAAAGTTGAGTTTGGCAATAAATTAGTGCCAGGGACTACTCCGATTTTGATAGCTCCGTATATAGTGGCTCTGATCGAGTTAAAAGAATTAAAGTCTCAGTTGCAAGAGTTGACTGATAGAGGACTCGCAAGACCAAGTTTCTCACCTAGGGTTGTAATAGCCCGTTTTTAGGGTTAATCGGAACAGTGGTTTCAAGACCACAAATTTGATATCAAAAAATTTATTTCATTATTATTTTAATAATTACGAGTTAATTGTGATTTAAAAAAATGGTTTTTGATATTGTGATTTTTTTGCTTTATAAGCGATTTGTTAAGTTCAAGTGGTTTTAGAAAATGAGGTATAGGGACCTCTTTCTATAAACCGAGTCATACATATTTTTATAAATATTTGTAGAGTCGCAATAAGATGGTATTAAAGTTTCGTTGAAAAAATTTTTACCGTTTGAGTGGTTAATTCGGTAAAAAGGACTAAATCGCGTAAAATGCAAAACTTGCATGCTATTAGTAAAAGGGAGTTATTTGTCCTTGGCTTTTAAAGTGAGGGTCCTGAAATGGTAACTAAGCCATTAAAGATTTAGTGGATGGCAATGGTTTGGCAATATTGAAATTTTGGGTTGGCTTTAAGGTTCAAAAAGTAAATAGTTAATAAATGTTAAATAATAAAGAAATAAAATAACACATGCATTTTATTTCTTTTGTTTCTTCAACCGAATATGAGAAGAAAGGAAAGCCATTGAAGCTTCTTTAAGTTCGGCACTTGCATGCCTTGGTGGAGCTATGTTTTGTGTTTGGTTTTTAATAATTTCTACATTTTTGAGATCGTTGCTTCGTAATCTAGCTAGCCCGTACCTCCGATTTCAAAATTGTTAGAATATTTGGATGATGTCATTGTTGAATATTTGAGTATCTTGATGTTTAATGATAGAAAATAGATCTTTGATGGTAGATTATTGAGTTTTGTTAAGTGAATTTTGACAAAAATGTCAATTTTGGACTAAATAGTGAAATCTAATAAATTGTGTGGTAAAACTGTAAATAAATTAAAAATATGGACTGATATGAGCATTATGAAATTTGGATAGCTTAGGCTATGATGAAATTGACTAAATTTGCATTTTTCGAGCTTAGGGACTAATTTGTAAAAAGGTCAAAAGTGTAGGGTAAAATAGTAATTTTACCAAAATATAAAATTGAGTTAAAATGAATAGAATATGAATTGAAATAGCTGAATTTGATTGATTAGATCAAGTTAAGCCTCGTACGAGTCTATATCGAGGGAAAAACAGAGTTTGGGACTAGTCGATCCATTTCAATGTTTTGACGATCGAGGTAAGTTCGTATGTATTAAGCATTATTAAATTTACACTTTTAATTCTTGATATTGTATAAATTGTCTATACGTGATTATTTTTATGATTAACGACTTACCGGCTAAAATGGCACTTAGTGTGCGGTTCGAAATAGCTTCGGCTAAAAGTGGCACTTGGTGTGCAATTTGAGATAGCTTCGACTATATTTATATAAATGGAACTTAATGTGCAAAGTATCAAGGATGGCACTTAGTGTGCGAAACATCCAGAATAGCACTTAGTGTGCGAGGTATAGAGTATGGTATATAATGTGCGAGACACCGAAGATGCAATGGCATTATGTATATGTATGAAATGGTAAGGATCGGTACATGTATGTATAGAAACTCAACTTAATATGAAATCCATGAATGGTAAGTCCATGAGCATTGTGAAATGATGTTGTGTCAATTTGGCGAATAATGATATATGTTTATAATTGAAAGAAAGGAAGGTATGGTAAATTTAGTTATTATCATTTTCATACTAAAACAGTATTGGACAACAGCAGCAGTTCGAATTTGAAGATACACCAAAAATAGTGGAAAGTGAGTTAGAGATTAAATAAAATATGGAATTGAAGCTTATTGAGTATAGTTTCTTATACAAGAAACGGTGTATGCAAAAAAAAAATATTATGAGATATTTGAAGTTGTGTGAGACAGAGTCAGAACGATTTCAAAATCCCCTGCTCTACTTTGAGAAAATCATTAAAAATTGTACAAAACCAGTTATGGGTTATAATTTATATTCCTATAATTTTTAATGAGTGTATTTGTAATATAAATAGATGGAAACATCATCTGAGTCCCATACTATGAGATAATTAATTTTTAGTGAAGAAAGGTTGAAGCTGTCGGGCAGCGAAACAGGGGTGATTTTAAAGAATAAACTGTACTTATTGGCTAAACCAAAAATTTTGAAATTTTTTTGGTAAAAAGATATCTCAGTCTAGTTTCAAGGAAAATTAGTGGAACTTAATTTGGAGTTCCGTAGCTCCAGATATAAATAAATTAGTGACTGTGACTTGAGAAAATAGCTTGACCTGAACATAAGTAAAAATGTAAATATGGTTGTTTTACCTTGAGAAGCAAGTTAATAAATTGATTATTATTTTCATATGAACTTACTAAGCTTTATAGCTTACTCCCCTTCCTTTTCATCTCTTATTGGTTTATTTAGCTAGCTCGGGTTGGAGATTACCGAAGATTCAATCATACTATCAAGCTACCATTTTGGGTATAATTATTCAAATACTTAAGCCTATGGCATGTATAGGGGCTTTATCTTTTGTAATTATCTCATTACTAATGTGCCCAAATGTGTTGGACTATAATGGTTATAGTTCAATTTGTGTATAGCCATGAATGGTAGCTTATGTTGATTGTATGATTGTGCATGTGCCTATAGCATGGAGATGAGGCTTGTGATCGTGTGTATGTAATGAGTTATATTGTTGGTGGTGAATGCTTGAGAGTTTAATTGAGATGAGATAATGTGTTGATAACTAAGGCTTAAATGTGTGATATGGGAGTAATCTTATAAACTTTGATGCATGAGCGAGCTTAACTAAGCATGATGTTTTAAGTATGTAAAATATGATATGAGGTTACCATGATCTTCTATTGTTTGTGGATGATTGAATGTTCAAATGTGCCATGTTAATGGTCAATAAAAGTAAGCATGTGAGTTTGTTATTGAGGGTGGCAATTGGCTTGGAAAATTGCCTAAAAATTTTCCACATGGGTAAACACACGGGTGTGTGGCTAGGCCGTGTGTGACACATGGCCTGCCTTCATGGGCGTGTAATTTGGCCGTGTGTCCCTGCATCATGTACTTTAGTTTCGAATTGGCCAGATGGGCTGTAACACGGCCATGTGTCTCGGCTATGTAAGGGACACGGCCTGGAGGCACGGGCATGTGCCTTGGCCATGTGCCCTTATTTTTGTGATGACGTTATAAACAGAGAGTTACACGGGCTGAGGACACGGGCGTGTCCCGAGCCACAGGAGCATGTGACCCTGTTTCATGATGAAATTTTTTAAGTTTTCCATAAGTTTCCAAAGTTCTCGGTTTAGTCCCGAACCACCTTGTATGTTTTGAGCCTCTTAGGCCCGTACAAGGGATGTTATGCATGTGTATGAAAAGTTTTAATTTGGATGAAATTTTATGGCTTGATTTTGTATGAATGTTTTGATGTAAGTCTGGTAATTCCTTGAACCCTGTTTCGACGTCAGATACGGGTAAGGGGTGTTACATTTTATGGTATCAAAGCTATGGTTTAGTTGATTCTCGGACTAACCTAGTGTATGTGAGTCTAGCTATACATGCCATATTACTACTCATGATAGTGTGATATCTCTCAGCTCTAACGAAATTATTTTGTTAAGACAAAGGTGACTTCCAACCGAGCTATTTTTAGTAATACGAAAAAATGATATTGAGAGGATTGAAACATGCTTATGATGTGTCAAAATTGAGAGAGGTATGAATAGAAGTTCATGATATTTATGTGCTAATGTAAGCAATGTGATAATCATAAGTTAAGAAATGTGGAAACGTAGAATGAAATGAAAGTTTATGTGGTGATAAGCTTATCTATGTGTGTTGGTATTCGTATGATGTTATATGCCCAATCTATCTGATTAAGTGAATATGCTAAGCTAATTTACTCAAGATGACAGAATGTGTTTTTATGTACACTTATCAAATGATGTATAATCAGTGTGTTTATATGATTAACTCTTATGTTTAAATTGCTAAATTAAATGTATTATAATGTTATGTTTTATGGTTTTGATATGGAATCGTTAATAATATGATAATATGAAATTGAATTGGAAGATCAAATTGAGTAGAACGCAGGAAATGAGTACAATCGTTCGATGATGAATTGATGGATAAGACCATGGTTGGACAATGGAAATACATGTGAGCTAGTGTAAGAACATGTCTGGGACATGGCATTGGCTTGATATGTGTCAGTGTAAGACCATGTCTGGGACATGGCATCGGCACGAAAAAAGGAGAGCCAGTGTAAGACCATGTCTGGGATATGGCATCGGCCTCTATATAAGAGAGTCAGTGTAAGACCATGTCTGGGACATGGCATCCACTCGATATGTGATTACATGTAAGACCATGTCTGGGACATTGGCATTGTATTGTGATTTCGTGTAAGACCTTGTGTGGGACAGTGGCATCGATATAACATGTAAGACCATATCTAGGATATGGCATTGTACGAGCTATATGTGATTATCGAGTATTTGAAATAATTTCGAATGGTTCAACGGGCATATTCAAGATGAGAATTAAAGTACAATCAGAATAAGTAATATAGGTACGTACAGAACTTATGTGAGAATCAAATGAAAGTAAAACTGGTAAGTTCATATTGTATTATGTATATTAAATAAGAAAGAATTGTGTATAGATATGTTTCATGTCAAAATGTGTTTATTTGACTATAATGAAGTATGTATTGAATGTTATGTGAGATATAAATTATAGTTGCTTTTACTAAATATACATATGGAAATCAACTAATAAAACCATAACTGGGTTATGGCAAGTGAAATAAAGACCATGGTAGGGCCTTGGCAATGTATGTATAAGACCATAGTTGGACTATGGCTACTTAGACTCGTAAGACGCTCTTTAATTTGACAAATGTTGGTAAGTAGAGTTGAAGTTAAATGTTGAAATTTAATTAGATACTGATATTGGGCTCGAGTAAGTAGATTTACTGTTTGAAATTGTGGATGACAGAAACAGTTGTAAAATAAATATGTTAATTTTCTTGGAGTAAACTATGTGATTGTGATGATATTATATTGACGATGAATGTTGTGTCATAAGTGTGTATTTATGATAGTCAAATTAGAGGATTTACAACTTCCCTTTACCAGTGTTGCTTTTATGACGAAAAATAAAATTTACGAGAATTATGTTGAATAAGCTTACAAGTATGAGATTAAAGAGTTCAATGGTGGGATAATTAGTAATGCAAATAGAGTAGAGTACAGAGTAACAAATGAACTCAGTTTTAGAAGAAATATCGGAATGTTTTAAAAGATCATACAGAGTATGTAATGTTTTAGTTAAAGAAGAAAATTGGTCTCGGCTATTCTACTCATTTGGGTATGAAGTTTAAAGATATGTTTGCTGGGATTCCTTCCAAATTGGTTTTCGTTAGTGAGTGGGATAATACGGGTTCCTTGATGATAGAATTAGTCAGAGAAAAGATAAATGAGTTGTAAAGATGTCTGTGTGTAATGGTTAAAGTTGAATAAATTACAGTGACTTCTTCTAGGTGTTCTAAATATTCAATTGTCCCCAGGGGTTTATATGATCATTCTCTTTCTGATTAAATTCTTATTGTGTAAGAATATTAGCTAACTATGATATTAGATGTAAGCACTATTGGACCCGTTGGTTTATGATCGGCATTTCTTTATTGTCTTCGAAATTCTATTCTATTAAGTTGGAATAAGGATGATGGTAAAAAATTGTGTGAGGCTATTCTTCCTTCCTGCCAAATGATGTTTGTCTTATGTGTATACTCTAAAGATATGATATTTCTATTACAATGGAATTCCAGAATAGATAAGTATTATTTTTCTTCTGGTTTTCTCTGAGAAATTTTTTTTGAGTCTTTATTATTATTCTCTTATGAGTTATGTTCTTGGGTTTCTGTTGCGAGATCGTATCTGAGATTTTCTTATTGTCCTCATTGTGTGGATTATCTGACATGGCTCATCTTTAAAGTGCATTCTTTGATCTGTGATGATTATGTTTATTTGAAGGTATTTCTGGATTTAATAATAGGAATGTGGAAAATTCTAGTATCTGAATTTCTCTAATTTTCAGTGAAAAAAAAATGTCATCGACAAAGGCATAAATGATGGAAACTCAAGCTTGAAATGTGTAGTGGTTTTCTTTTCTTGTGTAAGCTTGACTAAGGTTAGTGAGTTTAATCGGAACATCTCTGTTTTCCTGAGCTAATATAGTTGTGAGATCTTTGATTTGCATGACAAGAGTATTATGAACGAGTGCATGTACTTGGGTTGTAGTGGTGGAAATCAACTCAGCTGTTTATATCAGCGCGAACTGATTTGTCGAGATGTGAATTGAGTTATATGTATTTAAATGATTCTCTGGTATGGTGATGAATTTTTGTACAATCATGAGTATATAGATTGACGGTTAGTTGGAATAAAGAAACTATGTTCTCGAGAGTATGATACGAAACTATGCTTCTTGGAATATTCTAACCGAATGATGTTGTTATGAGTTAAAGTTGTTCTAGTTAATGAGATTATCATGTTCGTGAAAGTTGAATGATCGATGCGAGTTAGCAAAGTTGGAAATAGTTGAAAGTATTATTAACTGAAGCTTTAGTGCTGAGTTTAGTCTAGATTAAGTAAAGAAGTTATGATTTTCAATAATGTACTAGTGAACTGATTGAAATATGTTTCATTAAGAGAATATAGAGAAAGCAGATATAATTACAGATGTTGAATGGAAAGATCTTTGCTTATTTTGTGAGAATGGTTACTCGATTGATCTTATCTGATGATGGAAAAAAAATCCGCATGATTGTTTCAGTATATACAGAGTTCCTATTTGTAGATCAACTGAGCTATGTGTTCTGAGTGGGTAAGTCAAAATTTTGACAATATGCTCTGGCACTGTGTGTTAAAATTCAAAGGCTATGGGAAAAAGATATGCGAGGCTGAAATCGTTTTGTGACCTTGAGAAAATAGTGAAAGTGATTCATAAGATTTGGAAGCAACTTCTTCTGGTAAGATTTTCGGGGACAAAAATCCCTAAAGGGGGGAAAGTTGTAACAGCCTGTTTTTAGGGTTAATCGTAACAGTGGTTTCCAGACCACAAATTTGATATCGAAAAATTTATTTCATTATTATTTTAATATTTACGAGCTAATTATGATTTAAAAAAAAAAGGTTTTTTGATATTGTGATTTTTTTACTTTATAAGCGATTTATTAAGTTCAAGTGGTTTTAGAAAATAAGGTATCAGGACCTCGTTTCTATAAACCGAGTTGTAAATATTTTATAAATATTTACGGAGTGGCAATAAGATGGTATTAATGTTTCGTTGAAAAAAATTTTACCATTTGAGTGATTAATTCGGTAAAAATGACTAAAATGCGTAAAATGCAAAAGTTGCATGCTATTAGTAAAAGGGAGTTATTTGTCCTTGGCTTTTAAAGTGAGGGTCCTCAAATGGTAATTAACCCATTAAAGAGTTAGTGGATGGCAATGGTTTGGCAATATTGAAATTTTGGGTTGGTTTTAAGGTTAAAAAAGTAAATAGTTAATAAATGTTAATTAATAAAGAAATAAAATAACACATGCATTTTATTTCTTTTGTTTCTTCAATCGAATATGAGAAGAAAGGAAAGGCATTGAAGCTTCTTTAAGTTTGGCACTTGCATGCCTTGGTGGAGGTATGTTTTGTGTTTGGTTTTTAATAATTTCTACATTTTTGAAATCGTTGCTTCGTAATCTAGCTAGCCCGTACCTCCGATTTCAAAATTGTTAGTGTATTTGGATGATGCCATTGTTGAATATTTGAGTATCTTGGTGTTTAATGATAGAAAATAAATCTTTGATGGTAGATTATTGAGTTTTGTTAAGTGAATTTTGACAAAAATGTCAATTTTGGACTAAATTGTGAAGTATAATAAATTGTGTGGTAAAAGTGTGAATAAATTAAAAATATGGACTGATATGAGCATGTATAAATGAATAAATTAAAAATATGGACTGATATGAGCATGTATGAATGAATAAATTAAAAATATGGACTGATATGAGCATATATCAAATTCGGATAGCTTGGGCTATGATGAAATTGACTAAATTTGCATTTTTCAAGCTTAGGGACTAATTTTTAAAAAGGTCAAAAGTGTAGGGTAAAATAGTAATTTTACCAAAATATGAATTGAGTTAAAATGAATAGAATATGAATTGAAATAGCTGAATTTGATTGATTAGATCAAGTTAAGCCTCGTAAAAGTCTATATCGAGGGAAAAATAGAGTTTCGGACTAGTTGATCCATTTCAACGTTTTGGCGATCGAGGTAAGTTCATATGTATTAAGCATTATTAAATTTATGCTTTTAATGCTTGATATTGTATAAATTGTCAATACGTGATTATTGTTATGATTAACGACTTATCGGCTAAAATGGCACTTAGTGTGCAATTCGAAATAGCTTCGACTAAAAGTGGCACTTGGTGTGCAATTTGAGATAGCTTTGGCTATATTTATATAAATGGAACTTAGTGTGCAAAGTATCGAGGATGGCACTTTGTGTGCAAAACATCCAAAATAGCACTTAGCGTGCGAGGTATCGAGTATGGTACATAGTGTGCGAGACATCGAAGATGCAACGGCATTATGTATATGTATGAAATGGTAAGGATCGGTACAGGTATGTATAGAAACTCAACTTAATATGAAATCCATGAATGGTAAGTCCATGAGTATTGTGAAATGATGTTGTCTTAATTTGGCAAATAATGATATATGTTTATAAATGTATGGATTTTTTAATTGAAGGAAAGGAAGGTGTGGTAAATTTAGTTATTATCATTTTCATACTAAAACAGTTTTGGACAGCAGCAGCAGTCCGACTCTAAAAATACACCAAAAATAGTATAAAGTGAGTTAGAGATTAAATAAAATATGGGATTGAAGCTTATTGAGTGTAGTTTCTTATACAAGAAACAGTGTAAGCAAAAGAACTTTATATTATGAGATATTTGAAGTTGTGTGAGACAGATTCAGAATGATTTCAAAATCCCCTGTTCTGATTTGAGAAAATCATTAAAAATTGTACAAAAATATTTATGGGTTATAATTTATATTGATATAATTTTTAATGAGTCTATTTGTAATATAAATAAATGGAGACATCAACCGAGTCCCTACTATGAGATAATTAATTTTTAGTGAAGAAAGGTCGAAGCTGTCGGGCAGCGAAACAGGGGTGATTTTGAAGAATAAACTGTACTTATTGGCTAAACAAAAAATTCTAAAAATTTTATGGTAGGAAGATATCTCAGTCTAATTTCAAGGAAAATTAGTGGAACTTAATATTGAGTTTTGTAGCTCCAGATATAAATAAATTAGTGAATGTGATTTGAGAAAATAGCTTGACCTGAACATAAGTAAAAATGTAAATATGGTTGTTTTACCTTGAGAAGCAAGTTAATAAATTGCTTATTATTTTCATATGAGCTTACTAAGCTTTATAGCTTACTCCCCTTCCTTTTCATCTCTTATAGGTTTATTTATCTAGCTCGGGTTGGAGATCGCCGAAGATTCAATCATACTATCAAGCTACCATTTTGGGTATAAGTATTCAAATACTTAAGTCTATGGCATGTATAGGGTCTTTATATTTTGTAATTATGTCATTACTAATGTGGCCAAATGTGTTGGCCTATAATGGTTATAATTCAATTTGTGTATAGCCATGAATGGTGGCTTATGTTGATTGTATGATTGTGCATGTGCCTATATCATGGAGATGAGGCTTGTGATCGTGTGTATGTAATGAGTTATATTGTTGGTGGTGAATGCTTGAGAGTTTAATTGATATGAGATGATGTGTTGATAACTAAGGCTTAAATGTGTGACATGAGAGTAATCTTATAAACTTTAATGCATGAGAATTAGTAAATTTAAGCCTGACTAAGCATGATGTTTTAAGTATGTAAAATATGATATGAGGTTACCATGATTTTGTATTGTTTGTGGATGATTGAATGTTCAAATGTGCCATGTTAATGGTCAATAAAAGTAAGCATGTGAGTTTGTTATTGAGGGTGGCAATTGGCTTGGAAGATAGCCCAAAAATTGTCCACACGGGTAAACACACAGGCGTGTGTCTAGGCCGTGTGTGACACAGGGCCTGCCCTCATGTGCGAGTAGTCTGGCCGTGTGTCTCCTGCATCATGTACTTTAGTCTCAGCTGTGTGAGGGACACGACTTGGGGGCACAGGCGTGTACCTTGGCCATGTGCCCTTATTTTTGTGACGACGTTATAAATAGAGAGTTACACGGGTTGAGGACACGGACGTGTCCCGAGCCACCCAGGTGTGTGACCCTGTTTCATGATGAAATTTTCTAAGTTTTCCAAAAGTTTTCGGTTTAGTCCCGAACCACCCTAATTATGTTTTGGGCCTCGTAGGCCCGTATAATGGATGTTATGCATGTGTATGAAAAGTTTTAATTTGGATGAAATTTTATGGTCTGGTTTTGTATGAATGTTTTGATGTAAGTCCGATAATGCCTCGAACCCTGTTTCGACGTCAGTACGGGCAAGGGGTGTTACAAGGGTGCTCTCGTTTAGTTTGTGAAAAAGAAAGATGGCGCGATGAGAATGTGCATTGATTATCGTCAATTGAAAAAATTAACTATAAAGAATAAATATCCTCTACCACGTATTGACGATCTATTTGATCATGAAAAGGGGCTATAGTGTTTTCAAAGATAGATCTGAGATCGGGTTATTATCAGTTGAGAGTAAAGGATTCAGACATTCCAAAAACTGCTTTTCAAACGAGGTACGAACACTATGAGTTTTTAGTTATGCCTTTCAGATTAACGAATGCACTTGCTATTTTTATGGATTTGATGAACAGAATTTTCATACTGGTTTTAGATCAATTTCTTGTCATATTCATTGATGACATTTTGATATATTCTCGTAATGAATCTGAGCAGGCCGAACATCTGAGAATAGTGATTTTATGTGATAAGCAGTAGTATGCGAACTTTAGCAAATGTGAATTCCAGTTACGAGAAGTCGAGTTTTTGGGACATGTTGTGTCAGCATCTGGTACCTGAGTTGATCCAAGTAAAATTTCAGCTATCTTAGATTGGAAGCCTCCGAGAAATGCTTCTAAAGTCTGAGTTTTCTGGGACTTGCTAGTTATTATAGACGAATTGTGAAAGGCTTTTCTATGATTGCTACTCCATTGACGAAATTGCTTCAAAAAGATGTGAAATTTGAATGGTCTAAAAAGTGTTAGAAAAGCTTTGATCAGTTGAAAGACCTATTGATAGAAGCTCTGGTGTTAGTACAACTAGAATCAGGTAAAAGAATTTGTATTACATATTGATGCATCGTTGAATGGTCTCGGCTGCGTTTTGATGCAGGAAGGCAAAGTTATAGCTTATGCCTCAAGATAGTTAAAGCTACATGAAAGAACTATCCGACACATGATCTAGAATTGGTGGCTACTGTGTTTGCTTTGAAGGTTTGGTGCCACTATCTTTTTGGTGAGAAATGCCATGTTTATTCTAATCATGCTGATGATTCAGAAAGATTTGAACCTACGACAGAGAAGATGGCTAGAACTGTTAAAAGATTATGACCTTGCTATCAATTATCATGTAGAAAAAGCAAATGTTGTTGCTAATGCTTTGAGTAAGAAATCATTGTTTGCATTGCGTACGGTGAATACTCGTTTAGGTCTGTCCGATCATGGTTTAATATTAGCTAAATTGAAAGAGAGACTGTTGTTTTTACAATAGATTATTGATGCTCAGAAAGTTGATAATAAGATAATAGCAAAATGAGCTTAGTCTGATTTGGATTCTGATTCTGAATATCAAATTGATAATGGCGATTGTTTGAGATTCTGAGGTCGGATTTGTGTTTCGAGAAATTCAAAGTTGATTCAGATAATTTTGAACGAAGCTCATAACAGTTGTTTATCTATACATCTAAGTAGTATGAAAATGTATAATGATTTGAAACAGCATTACTAGTGGTCTGGAATGAAAAGAGATATCTTCGACTTTGTTTTGAAATGTTTGATATGTCAGTAAGTTAAAGCTAAACATCAAGTGCCATCCAGTTTGATACAGCCTATTATGATTCTCGAGTGGAAATGGGATAAAATAACAATGGATTTTGTTTCGGGTTTGCCCTTATATCTGAGAAAGAAAGATGCAATTTGGGTTGTGGTTGACCGATTGACGAAATCAGCTCATTTTATTCCGATACGATCTAATTACTCACTTGATAAATTAGTTGAGTTATACATTTTCGTATTTTGAGATTGTACGGGGTGCCATTATCTATTATGTTAGATAGAGATCCAAGATTCACATCGAGGTTGTGGAAGAAACTACAAGAGGCTTTAGGTACGAAATTGCACTTCAGTACTACTTTTCACCCATAGACAGATGGTCAATCCGAACGGATTATTCAGATTCTTGAGGATATGTTGAGATGTTGAATTCTTGAGTTTGAAGGTATGTAGGAATAATATTTGCCATTGATTGAATTTGCTTAAAATAATAGTTTTCAATCAAGCATTAAAATGGCACCGTACGAAGCCTTATCTGGTAGAAAATATCGTTCACCTTTGTATTGGATTGAATTCAATGAGAATAAGATTCACGAGGTCAACTTGATAAAAGAGACTGAATAGAAAGTAAAAATAATTCGAGATAGTCTCAAAATAGCTTCCGGTCGTCAGAAATCATATGCAGATTTGAAACGAAAAGATATCGAATTTGAGATCGACGATAAAGTGTTTTTGAAAGTATCTCCATGGAAGAAAGTACTTCAGTTCGGCCGTAAAGGCAAATTGAACCCGAGGTTCATTGGGCCGTATGAGATTGTAACAGCCTGGTTTAGACCCTAGTCAGAATAGGACCACAAATCTGAGTCAAAAAAATATTTTAATATTATTTTTCGTGCTTATTATATGTGAATTAGTATGTGTGAAAATTTCATATGAAAATTTAATCGTTTGTGTGCTCAATTTGATAAAAGGACTTAATTTCGTAAATTGTAAAAGCATGCTATATGTTAAGTGTGCTTATTTGTTATGGATTATTAAAGCAAAGGTGCTTATGTTGATATTTGACCATTGGAAGTATGAGTTGACATTAATGGCCTTAATTAATAAGAATTATATGCTTAATTAAAAAAGGGTAAATAAGTAAATGATGAAATAAACATATTATAATTAAAACAAAGTATGAAATTAGGCCATTACCATCTCATACTACTGAAAATACAAAGAAATAAGAAAGAAAAAGACTAAGCTAGGGTTCGGCCTTGTCTTCTTTGATTAAGGTATGATTTTTGTTCAGTTTTTGATAATTTCTATGTTTTTGTGATCGTTGCACTGTATTCTATCAAGCCCATGTCTGAATTTTAGAAATTGTTGATGATTTTGAGTTGAGCCATTGATGAAATTATGAGTTTTATGAAGTTTGATGATAGTAAATGAAACATATGTATTGGGTTAACATGTTTTATCTTTGAATTTTTGATGAATTTTAGTAATTTGGGATAAACTTTGAAAATTAGATTTTGAGGGACTAAAATATGAAATAAATGAAATGTGTTGGCTTGTATGAGCTAAGTGAATATTTGGCCTAACATGTGTAAAAGGGAATTTTGTGTATTTTGTGATTTTATGAATTAGGGACTAAAGTGTTAAAATGTAAAAATGTGAGGGCTAATTTGTAAAATGCTTTAATGATGTGTCTATGGATTGAATTGAATGATTTTTTGAATAAATTGAATTGAATGATTTGTTGAATAAAAGAATTAACTTTGAATTTATATAGATCAAGAACGAAAAAAACAGAATTAGATTGGGGAAAATCAAAAGTCGTCGAGTAGTCGACTCCGTTCTTTTGAATCCGTACGAGGTAAGCCAATATACAAATAAACGTGTTTGAGTTGATTTATTTATGTTTATATGACATTGAATTGTGATGAATGGCTTTATGAGAGCTCAATATGTGATGTTCGAGAAAGTTCTGATAATGTAACGATGTCCAAAAAGCCTCGTACGAACCATAGGAATAGTTAGGATGCATATGTCATGACATAGGATTCGATATGCATTTTCGTGTAAGACCACGTCTGAGACGTTGGCATCAACTTATGATTTACATGCAAGATGATGTGTGGGACATCAGCATCATATTTGATTTCGTGTAAGACCCTATCTGGGAGAGTGGCATCGATATTTGATTACATGTAAGACCATGTCTGAGACGTTGGCATTGTACAAGCTTTCCAAGCTATCCAAGTATCCTTATTGATTCCGAATAGTTCAACGGGCATTCTGAGAAACGAGTAACTATGTGGTTGTGTATCGACTTAGGTACATTTGAAATTTATATCATGATTAAGAATAAAAGGTAAGTATTTGAACAATTGTGGACATATGAAATATGTATGAGCTATATGAGATTTATAGATATGTGGTTATGATTTGCCATGATCTATATGATTGAATTGAATCTAAATTATGTTATGTGATAAGTTTATTTGTATATGGCTTACTAATCTTTTGAAAGCTTACTTTTTGCATTTTTAATCGTTTTATAGATATCATAGCTATCGGGAGCTCGGGGATCGTCGAGGATCACCACCACACTATCGAACTCTTTTTTGGTACCTTTTGAAAATGTATATATTGAAGTATGGCATGTATAGGCTAAAATTTTGTGATTATGTTTGTTAATATGTATATCTAGCCATGTGATATGGATTGGTTTTGGTTATATTTATGAATGTCTATTGAGCATAAACTATGTGATGCAATAATGTTCATATGATGTGTTCATGAATGACCTAATGATAAATGGTCAATTTGGTAAGTTGATAATGTGATTTAGTTGTGGAAATGTTATTACTTTGGCATGAGATTGGATGTGAAATATTGAGATAAGGATATGTTAGATTGAATGAGTTTGCTATGTGATTTTTGGTATGTTTTGAATTGGTTAAAAGGATGAAATTTGTTGTTAATGAAATGGCATCAATGATGTATGTTTTAGTTGTGAATTGATTAAGAATTTGGTATGAAATGAATTGGTTTTGATATTTGTAGGGAGGACCCTTAAAGGGTGGCATTTTGGCCTTGTAAATGGCCTATTTTTGCCTACACGGGTAGGGACACGGGTGTGTGTCTCAGCCATGTTACTCGACGGCAATTTCGAAATGAGCCTGGGCAAACCACACGGATGCACACATGGGCGTGTGCTAGGCCGTGTGGCCAAGTCAGTTTCAAACACGGGCTAGACATATGGGCGTGTGACTGGCCGTGTGACCCAAGTCAGCAGCCTCCTTAATTTTTACACGGCCTGGCACATGGGCATATCTTGTGGCCGTGTGGACAAGTCAGTATGTATGCTCTGTTTTTCCTTGGCCTAGACACACGGGCGTGTCTAATGCCGTGTGACCTTTAAAAATTTGAAAAATGTTTAAGTTTCAAAAAAATTTGTATGAGCTCAGTTTAGTCCCGACCCCTTTCTAATGCATGTTTAAGGTCTCGTTAACCTACGTAAGGGACTCTATAATTATGTTTGACTTTGATCTATGTTGATTATGAAATGAATGCGAATTATTTAGATATGTCCAGTAATGCCTCTTAACCCTAGTCCGATGATGGATATGGGTTAGGGGTGTTACATTTGGTTGGTCACAAAGCTACGGTTTAGTCGATTCTAGGACTAACGTAGCATATGTGAGTCTAGCTATACATGCCATGCCATATATATGAGATGCGATAATGTGATGATTCCTGATAATGAAAATGTTAAAAGTAATGCTCATGTTTCTATACAAGGGACTGTGCCAACCGATTCTAGACCTGCTACTTGTAGTCATGACGGAAAGGCTAAACAAGCCTTCTATCTAATGATGAATGATTGATTCACCTAATATATCTATACTAATCTGGTTGTGCCACAACCTTCACCATCGTCTAATCCTCCGTAAGTCCTGGTCATGCCACAAGCTAATCCGATCCAGTTGAATAAGCCTCTGGTTGGCAAAATTAGAAAATATGGTGCCGAAGAGTTCTGTGCTCCTACTAATGATGATGCTGATAGAGCTGGATTCTGGCTTGAGAATACAATAAGAATGTTTGGTGAATTGTCATTGACTCCGGACAAATGCCTTAAGTGTGTCGTTTCACTTTTGAGAGATACGGTGTATCATTGGTGAAAGACACTGATATCTGTGGTTCCGAGAGAACGAGTTACTTGGGATTTCTTTCAAGTCAAATTTTGAAAGAAATACATCAGTCAGAGATTCATTGATTAGAAACACAAAGAGTTTCTTGAGCTTATACAAGGCCATATGACTGTTACAGAATACGAGCAAGAATTTGTGAGACTGAGTTAGTATGCACGAGAATGTGTTTCGACCGAAGCAATCATGTGCAAGAGATTCGAGGATGGTTTGAATGAAGATATCCGTTTGTTAGTCGGGATTTTAGAAATAAAAGAATTTGTAGTGCTTGTTAAACGAGTGTGTAAAGTTGAAGAGTTCGGAAAAGAGAAAAGAAAAGTTGATTCAAAAGTTAGAGATGTGAGAAAGAGATCCGCAAATAAATCATTTCAGCCTGTGTCAAAGAAGTTCTGAGATGATTTTAGCTGTTCAAAGGCTAATGTGGGGCATTCGAGTAGAGATCGTGCTAGATCGCATTCGAGCTTTAGAGCTCCAGCTACTTCTGTTGTAAGTTTTGGAAATGTCCAATCCAATCAACCTGAGTGTAAACACTATGGTAAAAGACATACCGACAATTGTAGACTGTATAATCGGGCTTGTTTTAAATGTGGATCTTCAGATCATTTTATCTGTGACTGTCCAGAGTCTGTTGACCAAGAGATTGTGCAAACTTCGAGACTAAGTAACACATCAGCTAGAGGTAGACCTCCCAAAAATACGGGAATATGAGTGGTAGTCAAAGAGGGACTAAAGACACTGCTGTTCGATCCGAGGCTAGAGCACCTGGCAGAGCCTATGCCATTCATGCTCGTGAGGAAGCTTCGTCTCCCGATGTTATAACTGGTTCTTTCATACTTTATGATACTTCTATGATTGCATTGATAGATCCTGGATCAACGCATTCTTATATATGCATGAACTTAGTGAATAGTGTAACACCCTGAATTTGGGGCCTAGAAGAGTTGGGCTTTGAGTCTGGGATTCGGATAGAAGAAAACCTAAATAATTAAGAAGTTTTAAATATTATTGTTTAAGAAAGAAATTTTGAATTAAATTACTACTAGAAAATTTTTACTGTATTTATTATTACGGATATTTTAAATTTTTATGAAATTTTAATTAGTATTATGAGATAAGATTATTATTATTAGAAAAATATTATTGTATATATGTTTGAAAAATTTTATGAAAATTATTATTATTACTTACTGTATTATTGATATTTGAAATTTTTATTATTAGATATATTTATTATGATTACTATTATTAGATAGGAAAAAATATATATATTTATAAAAGTATTGTTGTTTTGATGTTTAAACTCTAGGAAAAAAATTGTTTCAATTTTTGCCTCATAAAGGGAATTTGAGCATTAGGCTTATAAAACAAATTGGGCACGACTGGGCATGAAGAAACATACCTGGCCCAGTGGTTAGCATGCTAGGTAGTGGGAAGGAGAGCTGGGGTTCGACTCCCAGCATGTGCAAAAGTGTTTTATTTTTCTTTATATCAGGGAACGACGCAGGGAAGCCTTATATATAGTTAGGGTTAAAAGGTAACACAAAGGGAAGGTCGGTCTAGTGGCAGAGGCGCTGGGAGTGTGGTATAGTGCCTAGGTTCAAGGGCTGGCGCACGCAAAGGCTTGTTTTTATTTTAGAAGCCAGGTCGCACTAAAGTAAGATTTAAGAATAGTTGCGACCGAGTTATGCTACAAGGACGCTTGTGGCGCAGTGGTAGTAGGGTGCTAGGAGTTCCACAAGGGCACGGGTTCTATTCCTAGCGTAGGTATGTTTTAATTTTATATTTTTAAAATGAACGGGACTTCAGCAGGTAACCTTTAAGATAAAATGTGACGGTATATTGTTGAAAGCAAATGCGCGTCCCAGTGGCCAGCAGCGTGCTGGGCAACTTGGAGATCCCAGGTTCAAGCAGTGTTACGCGCAAGAGAGTTCTTCTTTTCGCTGTATGCGCGTGGGAGGGGCCGTACAGGATTGAAACTCCTACCAGCAACATGAGGAGTTGGCTAAGCGGTGGACTACTGCTAACTCTAGTTTGAATTAAATTCAAACTTTGAATTTGGCCATGAATTAAGGAGCTAAGGAAGGAATTAAAATTGGAAAAGGACTTTTGTGCCTATTTAAGCACCCATTCGGGCATAAGCATGAGGTGCCGATTTTTTTTATTTTGGGCGGGCCCTCATGAGTTATATCCTTCTTGGAGGTTTGGGATATTTTTTTTTAGTGTGGTAGCCAATTCTCTCCTTTTCTAATTTCTTTCCTCGAAGCCAAATTCTATTTAAAACAACTTTTTCTTCTCAAATATTGGTTGCCGATTACTCCTTTGGTTGAAACCATATCTCCTTTCCTTTCAATCTTTCAAAAGACCGAACCTCTAATCTTACATCTCTTCCTCTACTGATTGTCTCTTCGATGGTGAACTTCGTCACCTATTTTTCTTTTAGATCGCAATAGCCATATTCTAGGATAGATCCAAAAGCCAAAAAGCTTCATATTTTAATGATTCGGGAATTAATATTTAGATCTATTTTCTACGCACATTTAAGTTAGATTCACAACAGATCTGGGGTAGAAAGGTATTTGGAACGTTCTTCAATAAGTAGATCTCTTGGTAAGTATTCGAACCTTCTTTCCATTCGTATCTTGTGGTTTAAGAAAAGCTGAAAACCCCTATATACATAGGGTGGCTGTCGACTAAGGCTGAAAGGAATTTTTTTGGTGTTATTAGGTTTGTTGGTGCTAGTGAGGATTAAAGGCTGTTGATCAAGGAGTGTGTGAAAAGTTTGGATCATCGGAGTGACTAAATCTAGATCTAGTCATCAATTTCGGCAAAGGTATGAACCCTAGGGCCATTATGGATGGTGGCCGAATATGTAAGCGGTGATAATAGATAGTTTTCGATTTGGTTTAAATATTAGCATGATCCAATCTATAAACGGTTGATTATAGGAGAAATCGCGCAGGAGATCTCGTCAAGGAATATCGCAAATCAGGTGTGTATCGAACACCCTCTCATAGCTCAATTCGGTAAAAGCCGAAATGCCAAAATTCTAGCATTTCATGGGCTTGTGAGTGTGCGAGTGCTCGTAAGACGTTTAGAAATCATTAGATCTGAAATCGCAAATTGGTAAGTTATTCGTGTGTGAAATTTCATGCACTTTGGTAATTGGGCCTCGATAGGCTAAAACTGGGCCCAATGGGCTTACGGGCCCATACGAGAAAAAAGAAGATAATAAAAAAATAGGCAATAAGTATGTTCTGTTAGACTGTGAAATCGAAGCTGCTTAAACCGATAAACTGGTCATAAAACTTGAATTAAATGGGCTTAAATTGCTAGTGGACACTGTAAGGCCATTAGGGGTTTTAGGGCCCAATGGCTAAAATTGTAAAATTGAGACAAATAAATTATTGCGATGAAAAATGGGATAGTAAGGACTGTAACATTCATGAGAACCCTTAAAACTGATAAAATTACTGAAATACCTTTACAGGTGGAAACTTTACAGTTCTACTCCAAGGAGTAAAATTGCTGATATACCCTTAGGGTTAAGGTTGACCTGAATGCATGTCTGACTGTTACTATTTACTGCATGCCATGTTATTATTATCTGATGCATGGGACTGGGTTATTGATAGAGGAAATACTAAAAGTGGCTTGTCCACGTACTGGAGGCTTTGCCTCAACTTACTGATATCTGAGCAGCAATGTTGCAACTGTGGAGTGTAAGGCTGGGTGGGTTGAGCTATTCCCCACATGGAGTGTAGGGCTGGTACGGGTGGAGTGTAGCGGTTGGTTATAGGCTGGGTTGGGCTTGCATATATGAATATGTATGTTCTATTCTGGAATGGGCCTATGGGCCATACTGTTAACTAAAAAGGGGCTAAGGCCCAGTTTACTGTATTCTGAAAAGGGTTTCGGCCCAGTACCCACTATTATCTGAATAGGGCTTAGGCCCAATGGGCTTGAGCTGACTTGGGCTTTGGATGGGTTTTCCATACACACTGAGTTTTCCAAACTCACCCCTTTTCTCTTCCATCCTTGCAGGTGAGCCCTAATTAGTGGACTTGGAGCTGAGCGGGATTCAGAGTGGCCACGAAGATTAAATTTCTGGTTTTTTTTAATAAGTTTCAATTAACTTCCTTTTAAATATCACATTTATTTTTGATTATTTCTATTTTGGTTAAAGTTGTAATAAGGCCGCTCTATTATTTTTATTTAGGGATTTTAAATTACTTAAATTATTTTCAACTTGAGATTCACATCACTTAAATTGATTCCTTGAAATTGGTTAGCTCTAGGGCGCATTATAAAAAGATTACCTGATTTCAAAACATCGCGAAACAAGACAAAGCTTCCGCAACGAAAACGTTTTCAAAATTAATAAGTGATTTCAAATGATTTAAAATGAAATGGTTTTCACTGAACAATCGCTCAGTTAAAGTGTGGCAATGGTTGTGTGCATGTCTAGGAGTGGATCCGTAGAGAGCTTGGTACTTAAGCAGTCTAATAGACTCACCTCCTCTTTTCTGGCATCCTACCTGGTGCACAGCTTCCATTCACTTTAATTTAAAACAAAAATATTCTTTAAACACTAAGAAAAATTTAGATAAAACATGAGTTTTCAGTTACGCTTCAATGTGACATGCTGGATTCGGCCGTAACATCTGGGCCGGGTTTGGGGTGTTACATTTAGTGGTATCAGAGTAAAGTTGCAACAACTCGGCTGTGGGTCGTGTAATATCCTGAATTAGGGCTTAATCAGAATAGTGGTTTCGTGACCACAAATCCGAGATAGAAATAAGTATTTTATAATTATTTTGATGATTATGATATGATTGCATGATTGTGTGAAAATTTCGTGATGAAATTCTATGCCTAAAGTGCTTAAATTGAAAGTAGGGACTAAATCGAATAAGCTGCAAAACTTACATTCTAGAAGTTTTTAGTATGAAATTGTTTTGGAATATTAATGAGGAGGTCTTAAATAGCAATTTGACCAATTTTAAGTTCATGGACAAATTAGGATATGGAAGGAATTTTTGGAAAGTTTAGTAGTAAGGGTATTTTGGTCATTTAGTTATTAAAATGAATTAAAAACAAAATTAAAAGCCAATTTTTGTCCATCTTCTTCATTAGGCCGAAATTTCAAGGGTTCTCCATAGCTAGGGTTTGTTTCAAGCTTCCAAGCTCCATAATCAAGAGAAACAAGAGTCAAGTCGCGATCGAGGAAAAGAAAAGATTGTGGACTAAATTGCAAAATCTTTATATTTTGGTACCAAGGTAAGTTCATGTGTAAATAATGTAGCATAAATGTTATTTTTAAGTTATTAATATTAATTATATGATATGCTGATTTTTAATCGTGAAATATTATGCTTTGTGGTTAATGTTGAGTAATATGCATATTATGTTTACTACTTAATAAATATGAATTTCTACCAAGTATCGGTTCCGATATTCCATGGAAGACGACAAATGTGAGATCGAGGGAAAAAGCCCGTTTGAACCTTAGGACTAGATTAGGATACAAGTGACATGTCACTAGGATGGTTGGGCATCCGAACTCGTTGAGTTGAGTCCGAGTTCACTTATGGATGCAAATGTCCGAACTCGTTGAGTTGAGTCCGAGTTCGTGAAATGTAACTAGGCATCCGAACTCGTTGAGTTGAGTCCGAGTTCACTTATGGATGCGAACGCCCGAGCTCGTTGAGTTGAGTCCGAGTTCACTTAGGGGCGGGTTACATGATTTCTTGATTACATATGAGGCACTTATGTGCAAATCCGAGTTGTATTCCGATGTGTTCAACGGGTGAAATTTCTAGTGAAGTGGAAGAACACTTAAGATGCAAGTGATGTTTTGGTAAGTGTTGTGAAATGGACACTTTGGACAGGTATGTTCTTAACCCTCGGGTTGAAATTAGATACAACAACGATAAGGTGGTAAGATGATGAATGATGTTTAGAAATGTGATATATGTTTTGGTGATACCATGCTAAAGTTGTTTGGTATATTTGTATTGTTATGTTACTTGTTATTTACATATGAACTTACTAAGCATTTATGCTTACTCCCTCCTCTTTATTTACTGTAGTTTTGAACAAGCCAGCTCGGGAATCGGGACGGGTCGAAGGTTCGATCACGCTATCCAAAGGACTTTCATCTGGGTAAACGGCTTGTAAAACTTAAGTGTGGCATGTATAGCAATATACTTATTTTGTGTAAATAATTTTATGATATGGCCATGTTTGGTTGAGAAAATGTTTGATATTGATAAGTCATGGTGATGGCTAATTTAGATCATGTTTGATATTATGGAAGTTTAATAGGTTATCTAGTTCATAAAAATTCATGGAAAGATGAAACTTGCCTTAAAACAGAATATTGCTGCAGCAATGACATGAATTTGAAAAATCACTAAAAATAGTATAAATGGAACTAAATGATGAGTAAGTTATGAAATTTAAGCTTAATGAGTCTATTTTTATATGGATTGAACAAAACTGGAATATAAATTATATTTTATGAGATATTTAAACTTTTATGAAATAGGTCCAGAGTGATTTCTGGATCCCCTGTTCTGACTTTATAAATTCATAATAAATTTTAAAAACATAATTAGAAGTTGTTCTTTATATGTACAGATTCCTTATTTAGTCTAGTTTTAATAAAAACAAACCTTGTAGTCATTGAAATTCTGTATAGAGAGATATCTGATTCGTAATACACAGATGTCAGAGCAGTCGAACCCTGAAACAAGGGAGACTTTAACTAATAAACTGTACTAATTGGCCCAACCAAAAATTCTAGAAACAAATTAGTAAATAGATATATGAGTCTATATTTAGGGAAAATTTACGGATCTTGATTTCGAGTTTCGTAACTCAAGATATGATTTTTCTTGTAACTGTGACGCGAGTAGTTAGAAAGCTGTGAATGTAGAAACAAATGATTTGAAGTTCTTAATTTGATAAATTATGTTCGGTAACCCCTCAAGCTCGACTTCGGCAACGGTTTCGGGCGTGGGGGCGTTACAGGTCGGGTCCAAAAGGGCTTTCGAAAATTTTTAAACCCAAGAAGGGTATTTTTGGAAAAAAATCTGATTTTCTGGAAAATTTTTGTTTGAAAGAGACTTTTTTTTTCAAATTTGTCTTTTTCAAAATACACATGTTTTGAGAATTTGATTTTAAAGAGGTTATATTCTGCTAAGTTTTCTGAGATCTGATGTGGAACACTGCATCCCCGGCACCAAGTTTGTAAGTACTTTTGCCTTAAATACTGTACTGTACTAAAACCTTACTGTAGATAGGATTGAGACTTTACTATGATACTTTTGCTAGGTTGATACTGAAACCATAGAGACTGAGATAGTAGGAACTAAAAACCCAAAAAGTTTGAGACTATAGCTAGGCTATGATTCTGTAAAGAACAAAAACTCTAAAATACTATCTCTGCATAAGACATATGAGTAAATAGTAAAATTTTTGAGATCTTTGTAGTTATTTGATATGTGTACTGGTAATGTAGAGTATTGATATGGATTCTGAGGGTAAGCAAAGTCTGCCAACTTCGGGTAGCGGTAACTCGAAGCTTGGTACTGAGGCACTGGCCGAGTTAGTAAGGAAAGTGGTAAAGGAAGTATTGGATACCAAAATTAAGGAAATTAGGGAAATGCTTCAAGTAGGGTGCTTAGAGTGTAAGAAAAGGAAGGATCCTAGTTCTCAGAGAATAGAACCTCGTTCTGTGAAACATGTTAAGACACGACCAAACTTTCTGACCTGTCAGAACTGCAATAGGCGTCATCCGGGTGAGTGTCATAGGAAGACAGGAGCATGCTTTAGATGCAGGTCACGGGAACATCAAGCTCAAGATTGCCAAGCTTATTCTAGTTAGGAGTGCGTGCTGTTTGGGTACGAATTGTATACGTGTGCAATAAAGTGTTTATTTATTTCAGAAATTAGGTGTTTTGGGTCGTATTAAAATTATTTAGATCAGAGTGCGCAGTGGTAGCATAGTACCATAGTGTTACACGATTATTTTAGTTTTGGAAATTTTGAGGACAAAATTTCTTTAAGGAGGGTAAAGTTGTAACACCCTGAATTTGGGACCTAGAAGAGTTGGGCTTTGAGGCTGGGATTCGGATAGAAGAAAACTTGAATAATTAAGAAGTTTTAAATATTATCGTTTAAGAAAAAAATTTTGAATTAAATTACTACTAGAAAATTTTTACTGTATTTATTATTACGGATATTTTAAATTTTTATGAAATTTTAATTAGTATTATGAGATAAAATTATTATTATTAGAAAAATAATACTGTATGTATGTTTGAAAAATTTTATGAAAATTATTATTATTACTTACTGTATTATTGATATTTGAAATTTTTATTATTAGATATATTTATTATAATTACTATTATTAGATAGGAAATATATATATTTATAAAAGTATTGTTCTTTTGATGTTTAAACTCTAGGAAAAAATTGTTTTAATTTTTGCCTCATAAAGGGAATTTGTCATAATGCTTATAAAATAAATTGGGCAAGATTGGGCATGAAGAAGCGTACCTGGCCCAGTGGTTAGCATGCTAGGTAGTGTGAAGGACAGCTGGGGTTCGACTCCCAGCATGTGCAAAAGAGTTTTATTTTTCTTTATATCAGGGAACGACGAAGGGAAGCCTTATATATAGTTGGGGTTAAAAGGTAACACGAAGGGAAGTTCTGTCCAGTGGCAGAGGCGCTAGGAGTGTGGTATAGTGCCTAGGTTCGAGGGTTGTCGCACGCAAAGGCTTGTTTTTATTCTAGAAGCCAAGTCGCACTAAAGTAAGGTTTAAGAATAGTTGCGACCGAGTTATGCTACAAGGACGCTTGTGGCGCAGTGGCAGTAGGGTGCTAGGAGTTCCACAAAGGCACGAGTTCTAGTCTAGGCCCAAGTATGTTCTAATTTTATATCATTAAAATGAACGGGACTTCAGCAGGTAACCTTTAAGATAAAATGTGACGGTATATTGTTAAAAGCGAACGTGCGTCCCAGTCGCCAGTAGCGTGCTAGGCACGAGTTCGAGCAGCGTTACGTGCAAGAGAGTGCTTCTTTTTGCTGTACGCTCGTGGGAAGGGCCGTACGGGATTGAAACTCTACCAGCAAGAGGAGGAGTCGGCTGAGCGGTGGACTGCTGCTAAGCAGTGGAGAGTTTGAATTAAATTCAAACTTTTAATTTGGCCATGAATTAAGGAGCTAAGGAAGGAATTAAAATTGGAAAAGGACTTTTATGCCTATTTAAGCACCCATTCGGGCATAAGCATGAGGTGCCGATTGTTTTTATTTTGGGGGGCCTTCATGAGTTATATCCTTCTTGGAGGTTTGGGATTTTTTTTAGTGTGGTAGCCAATTCTCTCCTTTTCTAATTTCTTTCCTCGAAGTCAAATTCTATTTAAAACAACTTTTTCTTCTCAAATATTGGTTGCCGATTACTCCTTTGGTTGAAACCATATCTCCTTTCCTTTTAATCTTTCAAAAGACCGAACCTCTAACTTACATCTCTTCCTCTACTGATTGTCTCTTCGATGGTGAACTTATCATCACCTATTTTTCTTCTAGATCGCAATAGCCATATTCTAGGATAGATCCAAAAGCCGAAAAGCTTCATATTTTAGTGATTCGGGAATTAATATTTAGATCTATTTTCTACGTACGTTTAAGTTGGATTCACAACAGATCTGGGGTAGAAAGGTATTTGGAACGTTCTTCAAAGAGTAGATCTCTTGGTAAGTATTCGAACCTTCTTTCCATTCGTATCTTGTGGTTTAAGAAAAGCTGAAAACCCCTATATACATAGGGTGGCTGTCGACTAAGGCTGAAAGGATTTTTTTGGTGTTATTTGGTTTGTTGGTGCTAGTGAGGATTAAAGGTCGCCGATCGAGGAGTGTGTGAAAATCTTGGATCAACGGATGACTAAATCTAGATCTAGTCATCAATTTCGGCAAAGTTATGAACCCTAGGGCCATTATGAAGCGATGATAATAGATAGTTTTTGATTTGGTTTAAATATTAGCATGATCTAATCTATAAACGGTTGATTATAGTAGAAATTGCGTAGGAGATCTCGTCAAGGAATATCACAAATCAGGTGTGTATCGAACACCCTCTCATAGTTCAATTCGACAAAAGCTGAAATACCGAAATTCCTGCATTTTGTGGGCTTGTGAGTGTGCGAGTGCTCACAAGACGTTTAGAAATCATTAGATCTGAAATCGCAAAGTGGTAAGTTAGTCATGTGTGAAATTTCATGCACTTTGGTAATTAGGCCTCGATAGGATAAAACTGGGCTCAATGGGCTTACGGGCCCATACGAGAAAAAAAGAAGATAATAAAAAAATATGCAATAAGTATATTCTGTTAGACTGTGGAATTTGAAACTGCTTAAACCGGTAAACTGGTCATAAAACTTGAATTAAATGGGCTTAAATTGCTAGTGGACACTATAGGGCCATTAGGGGTTTTAGGGCCCAATGGCTAAAATTGTGAAATTGAGACAAATAAATTATTGCGATGACAAATTGGCTAGTAAGGACCGTAACATTCATGAGAACCCTTAAAACTGATAAAATTACTGAAATACCTTTACAAGTGGAAAGTTTACAGTTTTACTCCAAGGAGCAAAATTGCTGATATACCCTTAGGGTTAAGGTTGACCTGAATGCATGTTTGACTGTTACTATTTACTGCATGCCATGTTATTATTATCTGATGCGTGGGACTGGTTGATTGATGGAGGAAGTACTGAAAGTGGCTTGTCCATGTACTGGAGGCTTTGCCTCAACTTACTGATATCTGAGCAGCAATGCTGCAACTGTGGAGTGTAGGGCTGGGTGGGTTGAGCTATTCCCCACATGAAGTGTAGGGCTGGTACGGGTGGAGTGTAGCGGTTGGTTATAGGCTGGGTTGGGCTTGCATACACGAATATGTCTGTTCTGTTCTGGAATGGGCCTATGGGCCATACTGTTAACTGAAAAGGGGTTAAGGCCCAGTTTACTGTATTCTAAAAAGGCTTTTGGTCCAATACCCACTGTTATCTAAATAGGGCTTAGGCCCAATGGGCTTGAGCTGACTTGGGCTTTGGATGGGTTTTCCATACACACTGAGTTTTCCAAACTCAGCCCCTTTCTCTTCCATCCTTGCAGGTGAGCCCTACTTGGTGGACTTGGAGTTGGGCGGGATTCAGAGTGGCCACGAAGATTAAATTTCTAGTTTTTTTAATAAGTTTTAATTAGCTTCCTTTTAAATTTTGCATTTTTTTTTATTATTTCTATTTTGGTTAAAGTTGTAATAAGGCCGCTCTATTATTTTTTACTTTGGGATTTTAAATTACTTAAATCGTTTTCAACTTGAGATTCACATCACTTAAATTGATTCCTTGAAATTGGTTAGCTCTAGGGCGGGTTATAAAAAGATTACCTGATTTCAAAACATCGCGAAACAAGACAAAGCTTCCGCAACAAAAACGTTTTCAAAATTAATAAGTGATTTCAAATGATTTAAAACGAAATGGTTTTCACTGAACAATCGCTCAGTTAAAGTGTGACAATGGTTGTGTGCATGTCTAGGAGTGGATCCGTGGAGAGCTTGGTACTTAAGCAGTCTAATAGACTCACCTCCTCTTTTCTGGCATCCTACCTGGTGCACAGCTTCCATTCACTTTAATTTAAAACGAAAATATTCTTTAAATACTAAGAAAATTTTAGATAAAACATGAGTTTTCAGTTACGCTTCAATGTGACACACTGGATTCAGCCGTAACGTCTGGGCCGGGTTTAGGGTGTTACAAATAGTAAGACTTTACCTGTAGAGTCTACTGAATTCATGATTAGAGTATCGAACACCCAAGAAAAAGTGTCTTAGTTGATAGAGTGTGCAAGAATTGTCTGTTAATGTTTCGAGACATTTGTTTTTTGGCTAATCTGATGTTATTACCCTTTGATGAGTTTGATATAATTCTGGGTATGGATTGGTTAACTTTGCATGATGATATTGTGAACTGCAAATGGGAAGCTATTGACTTGAGATGCAAGAATGATGAAATAGTCCGAATTGAATCTAGTGACTTGAATGGGTTACTGGCTGTGATTTTGTCGATGAAAGCTCTGAGTCTGGTGAAAAAGGGTTGTGAAACCTTCGTTGCCTATGTGATCGATTCAAAAGTAACAGAAAAGAAAATTAAATCAGTGCCTATTTTCAGTGAATTCCCTGATGTGTTTCCTGAAGAACTTCCGGGATTACCTCCAATTTGAGAAATTAAGTTTGGCATTGAATCAGTGCCAGGGACTACTCTGATTTTGATAGCTCCGTATGGAATGGCTTCGACTGAGTTAAAAGAATTAAAGTCTCAGTTGCAAGAGTTGACAGATAGAGGATTCGTAAGACCGAGTTTTTCACCTTGGGGAGCTCCTGTTCTGTTTGTGAAAAAGAAAGATGGTACGATGAGAATGTGCACTGATTATCGTTAGTTGAACAAAGTGACTATCAAGAATAAATATCCTTTGACCAAAATTGACGATTTGTTTGATTAGTTGAAAGGAGCTACTGTGTTTTCAAAGATAGATCTGAGATCAGTTATTATCAGTTGAGAGTAAAAGATTCAGACATTCCGAAAACTGCTTTCTGAACGAGGTACAAACACTATGAGTTTTTAGTTATGCCTTTTGGATTAATGAATGCACCTGATATCTTTATGAATTTGATGAATAGAATTTTAAGACAGTATTTAGATTGATTTGTTGTCATATTCATTGATGACATTTTGATTTATTCGCGTGATGAAACTGAACATGCTGAGCATTTGAGAATAGTGTTATAGACTCTGCGTGATAAGCAATTATTTGCAAAGTTCAGTAAATGTAAGATCTGGTTACACAAGGTTGGTTTTCCGTGCTTATAATATGTGAATTGATATCTGTGAAAATTTTGAGATTTAATTTTATCGTTTGTGTGCTCAATTTAGAAAAAAGACCTAATCACGTAAAATGTAAAAGTGGCTCGCTATTTGTTAAAAGTGCTTAAATGCTATGTCTGTGACAGCCCAAAATTGACCCTAGTCGGGAAGTGGTTTCGGGACCACAAAACCGAGTCTTATAAATAATTAAAGATTATATTCTGTGTTTATGATGTGCGTAAATGCTTGTGTGATAGTTCCATACTTTAATTTGGTCAGTGTATGTGGAATTTATTAGTAGGGACTTATGTGAGACAATTTAGAAATATGCTAGGCAAGTGTTCAAGTGGCCCATTAATATATGTGGGAAACTGTTTGTCATTGCATGTCAAATTAGCCAAATTAAAGCATAGTGGCTGGCCATGCTATGGGTGGAAACATGTCACCAACATGTTATGCTAGTGATGTATGCTAAGAAAAATAAAATAAAGAGCATGGTAATTAAACAATGAAAAGGAAGGGTGATGAAAAAAAATGGTCTCATCCATACCCCCTTGTTGCCGTGAGTTGAGGAAAGAAAACAAAAAAAAATGTGTTCATTCTTGAACACCTTTGGCCGAATAGAGGAAAGAAAGGAAGGGGAAGAGCTTGAGAAAATCGGCTATGGTGGTTTGCTAGACTAAGGTATGTTTGATGTTGTTCTTGAGATGCATGCATGTTTTAGTAGTTGACTTGAGTTCTAAAAACCCATGGTTCAATTTTGTGGATTGATGATGATTTTGTGTTTTGCCATTGATGAGTGCTTGAGCTTTTTGATAGTTGTTGATGAAAAGTGAAAGATATGTTAAAGATTAATATGTTAAATTAAGGCTTGGTAAGCTAGCTATTAAGGTGAAATGCTAATGTTAGTATTTGATTTGGTAATAATCTGTTTGGGGACAGCAGCAGTAAGGTGATTTTGGAAAATCGCCATAATTTGTAGGAGTTGAATTAGAAGCTGAGTGAATTATGCCATTAAAGCTTGAAGAGTCTATTTTCTTACAAAAGAAACTATAAAAACAAAAGAGTTACCGATCTTGTGATATTTGAAGTATTGTGGGGCTGAGTCAAAATGACTACTAGATTCCCTGTTTTGTATTTAGGAAATCATTATAAATTGTACAAAAATGATTATAAGATAAAATTTATATGCTTAGACTCCTTAATGAGTCTAGTTTCAAATGAGATCAAATACAACACATTTTGAATTCTGTAAAATGAGAAATTTGATTCGTAGTGAAGAGTAGTCAGAATAGTCAAACAGTGAAACAGGGGAAACTTTAAGAAAAATCTGGTATTGATTGGCCAAGCCAAAAATTCTGAAAATTTTATGGATGGAAGATATACGAGTCTATATTCAGGGAAAATTAACGGCTAGTGATTTGGAGTTTTGTAGCTCCAGTTATAAACAATTTAGCGACTACTGCTCAGGAAAACAGCTCGTAGTGAATACGTGATTTTGTTGTAAACATTAATGAAAATTTGCCAATGAGTTATTTATTGACTATTATAAAGCTTACTATAATCTATGTGTGTGAAGGTCAAATCAATATATATATTATTCTGAAAGTAATACTTGAATAGTCGATTAATGACTATTTTAAATTTTGTTGAACTTAAGCTCAAGAGCAAAAGGGAACTAGATCCGATAAAGGCAAAGAAAAGATCACTGAGTAGTCGAGTTGGAACCGTCTTACCCAACACAAGGTAAGTCATTAAGCATGTAGTTGGTATTATTTCAAATGGTCATAATGTTTATGTATTGATGCTGAATGGAATGAATAAATATACATATATATATATATGCATGTACGTATGTGATGATGAAATTGTGGAATGAAAAGAAAAGAGGTAAGATGTACTGAGTTGTTGATCTCGGCACTAAACGTGCGGGTATAACCATTTATGACCATGAGATTGGCGCTAAGTGCGCGGGATTAAATTGTACAGCACTAAGTGTGCGATTTGACTATGTTGCACTAAGTGTGCGAAATGAATATGATGCACTAAGTGTGCGAATTGACCATGCGGCACTAAGTGTGCGAGTTTGACTATGTAGCACTAAGTGTGCGATTTGATTACGTAGCACTAAGTGTGCGAGTTGATTATATAGCACTGAGTGTGCGGACTCAATATACATTCGTGAATCATTATGGACACTATGTGTGCGACACTATTGAGTCGATCGCGGACAGCGGATCGGGTAAGTGTCTTGAGTACATGGCTAATAGGTGCTATGCTTATACTTGGTGTTGAGCTCGGTAAGTTTGAACCTATGTGACAACTATACTTGAAGTCACGTACATAAAATTTATCGTAGGATGGGTGAAAGGCCGTTTAGTCGTTTGATTGTAACGAAAATAAATTGATTTATGAAAATGCTTCAATGTCCTATTGATGAGTATATGGAATGTGAATGAATGAATTGATATGAAATTGAATCGATAGGTTGGAGGAACTATGGTATGGTTCGGAATGGATGGAGTAATTAGCCTCGTTCCATTTTGTTTTCTCTTGTGATAATGTTATTGATGGATGGTAGTGCATAGCTTATGACTTACTGAGTTATAAACTCACTCGGTGTTTCCTTGTCACCTATTCTAGGTTTCTTGGACACATCTCTTTTTGCGTGATCGGGCCGTCATCGAAGTCATCACACCGGATAGCAAGTTTTGGTACTTTCTTCTTAGTTGGCTTAGAAGAACATTTTGGCATGTATAAGCTATTACGTTGTGTTTGAACTTTGGCATGTAAACTTTAAGCCATGCGAAAATGGCACGAATGTTCGATTGAGTTGGATCAAGGGTAGGCATGAAATGGACCTAGTTACTTTCGTAACAGATGCTGGCAGCAGCAGTGTCATGAGATTGAAAAATCACTAAAAATAGTAGGAGTGGAATTAATTGATGAATAAATTATGTAATCGAAGCTCGATGAGTCTGTTTTCATGAGGAAGTAACAAAAAGATCATATGGGCAGTATATTAAGAGATAATCAGATTTTTGTGGGACAGGGCCAGAACGGTTTCTGGATTCCCTGCTCCGACTTTGGAAATTCATTATAAATTAACCAGAGATAATTAGGGGTCGTACCATATATGTATAGATTCCTCTCTGAGTCTAGTTTTCATAGAAACAAACGGCATCGGTATTGAAGCCCCGTGCAGGGAGATATCCAAGTCGTAATGGGCAAAGGTCAGTGTAGTCGACCCCTGCAATATGGGAGATTTTGACTAATAAACTGTACTAATTGGCCCGACCAAAAATTCTAGAAAAAAATACATAGATGGGCACATGAGTCTAGTTTCTGGGAAAAATCACGAAACTGATTTTCGAGTTACGAAACTCAAGATATGATTTTTAAAACGACTAGTACACAGATTGGGCAGTGTCTGGAAAATAAATTTTATAAGGGGTTAAAGTCAGTTAACACCTCGTGTTCGACTCTGGTGTCGGTTTCGGGTTCGGGGTGTTACATTTGATTGGTATCAGAGCTATGGTTTAGTCGGTTCTAGGACTACCATAGCACGTATGAGTCTAGCTATACATGCCTTAATGTTAATGTTTAAAAGGGTGATGACTTCTGACGGTTGAAATGTTTTTGTTTTGATTAGTAAATGGATCCCGGTGTAGAAAGAACCCTAGCGGATGACGTTGAGAGCGTAGCGGCTGCTCCTGCACAAGGGACGCCGCCTGTTGAACCTCAGTCATCTGCGAATAATCAAGGTGAGGGGGCTAAACAAGCCTTCTTTACCATGATGAATGAGTGGGTCGCGCAATATGCCCGAACCAACCCGGCTGTCCAACAATTCCCAAATTTGAATAATCCACCCCAAGAGCCTGTAATGCCATCAGTCGCTGATCCTGTGAGGCTGAGTAAGCCACCTGTAGACTTGATTAGGAAGCGTGGGGCCGAGGAGTTCAAGGCCATAGTAACTGATGATGCCGAAAGGGCCGAGTTCTGGCTTGATAACACCATTCGGGTGTTCGATGAATTGTCATGCACACCTGACGAATGTCTAAAATGTGCTGTATCTTTGTTGCGAGACTCAGCCTACTATTGGTGGAGGACCTTGATTTCCATAGTCCCGAACGAGCGAGTAACTTGGGACTTCTTTCAAACGGAATTCCGAAAGAAATTTATTAGCCAACGGTTCATTGATCAGAAGCGTAAGGAGTTCTTGGAACTCAAGCAAGGCCGTATGACTGTATCTGAATACGAACATGAATTCGTAAGACTCAGTAGGTATGCCCGGGAGTGTGTAGCTGATGAGGTTGCTATGTGCAAAAGATTCGAGGAAGGATTGAATGAAGATTTAAAGCTACTAATGGGTATTTTGGAAATAAAAGAATTCGTAACACTAGTCGAACGAGCCTGCAAGGCGGAAGAACTTGGAAAGGAGAAGAGGAAGGCTGAATTTGAAGCTAGAGATTATCGTAAAAGATCGACGGGTAAAGCTCCGTTCTCAGCTGTAAAGAAGTTCAGGGAGGACATTAATAAGTCGAGGGCGACTGCGGGAATTTCCATCAGGGCAAGACCATCGATGGGCTCCCGAGCTACTTCGGTAGCTAGTGTGGGCAATAATCGTCACGAGAAACCTGAATGTCCCCAATGTGGAAGACGACACATAGGTGAATGTTGGGGCAAGTCTACTAGCAGGGCCTGTTACGGATGCGGTTCGAAGGACCACTTCATTAGAGATTGCACGGAGCTGGATGAGAAGAATAAGATTCAAGGTGCAAGACCTAGTGGAGTGACATCTAGAGGTAGACCACCGAGAATTTTAGGAGGCAGGGGTGGTAGTCAGAGGGGGGCCTCTGATACGGCCGATCGAGCCGAGAACCGTACTCCTGCTAGAGCATATGCCATTCGCGCACGAGAGGAGGCATCCTCCCCCGACGTCATCACTGGTACCTTCACTCTCTTTGATACTAATGTGATTGCATTGATTGACCCTGGTTCTACTCATTCATATGTATGCGAAACCTTAGCAACCAGTAAGACTCTACCTGTTGAGTCTACTGAGCTCGTAATTCGAGTATCAAACCCTTTGGGTCAATGCGTACTTGTTGATAAAGTGTGTAAGAGATGCCCTCTAATAATCCGAGAATCCTGTTTTCCGGCCGATTTGATGCTTTTGCCGTTCGACGAGTTTGATGTTATTCTTGGTTTGGATTGGTTAACCGCGCATGATGCGGTTGTGAATTGCAAAAGCAAGACTATCGATTTGAGGTGCGCAAATAACGAAATAATCCGAGTTGAGTCTGCGGACTTAGGGGGTTGCCAGCTGTAATATCAGCAATGTTGGCCCAGAAATATGTAAGGAAAGGGTGCGAAGCATACCTCGCGTATGTACTTGATGACAAGGAGTTAGAAAAGAAACCCGAATCGGTGCCGGTGGTTTGTGAATACCCGGATGTTTTTCCTGAAGAGTTACCGGGTTTGCCACCTGTTCGGGAGGTAGAGTTTGGTATTGAGCTTGTACCTGGAACTACGCCAATTTCGATCGCTCCGTATCGTATGGCACTAACCGAGTTAAAAGAGTTGAAAGCTCAATTGCAAGAATTGACGGATAGAGGTTTCGCTCGACCGAGTTTCTCACCTTGGGGTGCACCAGTATTGTTCGTGAAAAAGAAGGACGGAACCATGAGGTTGTGCATTGACTATCGTCAACTGAATAAAGTGACGATAAAGAATAAGTATCCGTTACCGCGTATTGATGATCTGTTCGATCAATTAAAGGGAGCATCGGTGTTTTCAAAGATAGATTTGAGATCGGGTTATTATCAGTTGCGGATTCGAGATTCAGACGTACCCAAAACTGCTTTCAGAACGAGGTACGGTCACTACGAGTTCTTAGTGATGCCGTTCGGGCTCACTAATGCCCCTGCGGTGTTTATGGATTTGATGAATCGGATCTTCAGGCCGTATTTGGATCGGTTCGTAGTTGTGTTTATTGATGACATCTTGGTCTATTCAAGAGATGAGACCGAACATGCTGAGCATCTGAGGCAAGTGTTGCAAATTTTGCGGGATAAGCAGTTATATGCTAAGTTCAGTAAGTGTGAGTTCTGGTTAAGAGAGGTTAGCTTCTTGGGTCATGTGGTATCCGCATCGGGTATTCGAGTTGACCCGAGCAAAATTTCAGCCATACTTAACTGGAAGCCTCCGAGAAATGTTACTGAAGTCCGGAGCTTTCTAGGGCTCGCCGGTTATTACCGACGATTTGTCAAAGGTTTCTCGATGATAGCCACACCAATGACGAAGTTACTTCAAAAGGATGTTAAGTTCGAATGGACGGAGAAATGTCAGAAAAGCTTCGATCAACTGAAAACTCATTTGACTGAAGCTCCAATTTTGGTGCAACCCGAATCGGGTAAAGAGTTTGTCATTTATAGTGACGCATCCCTACTTGGGTTGGGTTGCGTATTGATGCAAGAAGGTCGAGTTGTGGCCTATGCATCGAGACAATTGAAGCCACACGAGAGAAATTATCCGACCCATGATCTCGAACTAGCCGCCATTGTGTTTGCATTGAAAATATGGCGACATTATTTGTTTGGTGAGAAGTGCCATGTGTTTTCGGATCACAAAAGTCTCAAATATTTGATGACTCAACGAGACTTGAATCTGCGACAAAGACGTTGGCTTGAGTTGTTGAAAGATTACGAGCTTGTCATTGATTACCACCCGGGAAAGGCTAATGTGGTTGCGGACGCCTTAAGCCGGAAATCACTGTTTGCTTTGCGAGTGATGAATGTACACTTGTCTGTTCTACCTGACAATGTGTTAGTAGCTGAATTAAAAGCCAAACCATTATTGACTCATCAAATTCGTGAAGCTCAGAAAGTCGATGAGGAATTGGTTGCAAAACGAGCTGAGTGTGTTCCGAACAAGGAATCGGAGTTTCAGATTGATGATGATGGTTGTTTGAGGTTTAGAAGTCGTTTGTGTGTTCCAAGGAATTCGGAACTCATTCCGATGATTCTGAACGAAGCCCATTGTAGCCGAATGTCAATTCACCCGGGGAGCACGAAAATGTACAACGACTTGAAACGTCGGTTTTGGTGGCGTGGTATGAAACGAGACATCTCCGACTTTGTTTCGAGATGTTTAATATGTCAACAAGTGAAAGCGGAACATCAAGTGCCTTCAGGGTTACTTCAGCCGATCATGATACCCGAGTGGAAATGGGACCGAGTCACAATGGACTTTGTGTCCGGACTGCCATTGTCCGCAAGTAAGAAGGATGCGATTTGGGTTGTTGTTGATAGGCTGACTAAGTCGGCTCACTTTATCCCCGTGCGTACGGATTTTTCATTGGATAAACTAGCCGAATTGTATGTTTCTCAGATTGTGAGATTACATGGAGTACCTATTTCTATCGTGTCGGATAGAGATCCGAGATTCACCTCGCGATTTTGGAAGAAATTGCAAGAAGCTTTGGGTACCAAGCTACATTTTAGCACCGCTTTTCACCCCCAAACCGATGGTCAATCCGAGCGGATAATTCAGATACTTGAGGATATGTTGAGATGTTGCATCCTCGAGTTCAGTAGTTCATGGGAACGGTATTTACCTTTGATTGAATTCGCTTACAACAATAGTTTTCAATCAAGTATTAAGATGGCACCTTACGAGGCTTTGTACGGTCGTAAATGCCGTACACCATTGTTTTGGACCGAGCTCGGTGAAAGTAAAATTTTCGGAGTTGATTTGATTAAAGATGCCGAACAGAAAGTAAAGGTAATCCGTGAAAGTCTGAAAGCAGCCACAGATCGTCAGAAATTGTATGCGGATTTGAAACGAAAAGACATTGAATATCAGGTGGGAGATAAAGTGTTTCTTAAAGTTTCGCCTTGGAAAAAGGTACTTAGGTTTGGCCGTAAGGGCAAGTTGAGCCCGAGATTTATTGGGCCGTACGAAATCTCCGAACGAGTGGGGCCAGTTGCGTATAGATTGATTTTGCCCCCTGAGCTTGAAAAGATCCATGACGTCTTTCATGTTTCGATGCTTCGACGCTATAGATCTGATCCATCGCACATAATTAGCCCATCAGAGGTTGAAATTCAAGCCGATATGAGTTATGAAGAAGAACCGATGCGTATCCTAGCTCGTGAAGTGAAGGAGTTACGAAACAAAAGAGTTCCGCTAGTAAAGGTGTTATGGCTCAAACACGGGATCGAGGAAGCTACTTGGGAAACCGAGAGCTCGATGAAAGAACGATATCCAAACCTATTTACCGGTAAGATTTTCGGGGACGAAAATTTCTTAAGTGGGGGAGAGTTGTGACAGCCCAAAATTGACCCTAGTCGGGAAGTGGTTTCGGGACCACAAAACCGAGTCTTATAAATAATTAAAGATTATATTCTGTGTTTATGATGTGCGTAAATGCTTGTGTGATAGTTCCATACTTTAATTTGGTCATTGTATGTGGAATTTATTAGTAGGGACTTATGTGAGACAATTTAGAAATATGCTAGGCAAGTGTTCAAGTGGCCCATTAATATATGTGGGAAAGTGTTTGTCCTTGCATGTCAAATTAGCCAAATTAAAGCATAGTGGCTGGCCATGCTATGGGTGGAAACATGTCACCAACATGTTATGCTAGTGATGTATGCTAAGAAAAATAAAATAAAGAGCATGGTAATTAAACAATGAAAAGGAAGGGTGATGAAAAAAAAAATGGTCTCATCCATACCCCCCTTGTTGCCGTGAGTTGAGGAAAGAAAACAAAAAAAAAATGTGTTCATTCTTGAACACCTTTGGCCGAATAGAGGAAAGAAAGGAAGGGGAAGAGCTTGAGAAAATCGGCTATGGTGGTTTGCTAGACTAAGGTATGTTTGATGTTGTTCTTGAGATGCATGCATGTTTTAGTAGTTGACTTGAGTTCTAAAAACCCATGGTTCAATTTTGTGGATTGATGATGATTTTGTGTTTTGCCATTGATGAGTGCTTGAGCTTTTTGATAGTTGTTGATGAAAAGTGAAAGATATGTTAAAGATTAATATGTTAAATTAAGGCTTGGTAAACTAGCTATTAAGGTGAAATGCTAATGTTAGTATTTGATTTGGTAATAATCTGTTTGGGGACAGCAGCAGTAAGGTGATTTTGGAAAATCGCCATAATTTGTAGGAGTTTAATTAGAAGCTGAGTGAATTATGCCATTAAAGCTTGAAGAGTCTATTTTCTTACAAAGAAACTATAAAAACAAAAGAGTTACCGATCTTGAGATATTTGAAGTATTGTGGGGCTGAGTCAAAATGACTACAAGATTCCCTGTTCTGTTTTTAGGAAATCATTATAAATTGTACAAAAATGATTATAAGATAAAATTTATATGCTTAGACTCCTTAATGAGTCTAGTTTCAAATGAGATCAAATACAACACATTTTGAATTCTGTAAAATGAGAAATTTGATTCGTAGTGAAGAGTGGTCAGAATAGTCAAACAGTGAAACAGGGGAAATTTTAAGAAAAATCTGGTATTGATTGGCCAAGCCAAAAATTCTGAAAATTTTATGGATGGAAGATATATGAGTCTATATTCAGGGAAAATTAACGGCTAGTGATTTGGAGTTTTGTAGCTCCAGTTATAAACAATTTAGCGACTACTGCTCAGGAAAACAGCTCGTAGTGAATATGTGATTTTGTTGTAAACATTAATGAAAATTTGCCAATGAGTTATTTATTGACTATTATAAAGCTTACTATAATCTATGTGTGTGAAGGTCAAATCAATATATATATTATTCTGAAAGTAATACTTGAATAGTCGATTAATGACTATTTTAAATTTTGTTGAACTTAAGCTCAAGAGCAAAAGGGAACTAGATCCGATAAAGGCAAAGAAAAGATCACTGAGTAGTCGAGTTGGAACCGTCTTACCCAACACAAGGTAAGTCATTAAGCATGTAGTTGGTATTATTTCAAATGGTCATAATGTTTATGTATTGATGCTGAATGGAATGAATAAATATACATATATATATATATATGCATGTACGTATGTGATGATGAAATTGTGGAATGAAAAGAAAAGAGGTAAGATGTACTGAGTTGTTGATCTCGGCACTAAACGTGCGGGTATAACCATTTATGACCATGAGATTGGCGCTAAGTGCGCGGGATTAAATTGTACAGCACTAAGTGTGCGATTTGACTATGTTGCACTAAGTGTGCGAAATGAATATGATGCACTAAGTGTGCGAATTGACCATGCGGCACTAAGTGTGCGAGTTTGACTATGTAGCACTAAGTGTGCGATTTGATTACGTAGCACTAAGTGTGCGAGTTGATTATATAGCACTGAGTGTGCGGACTCAATATACATTCGTGAATCATTATGGACACTATGTGTGCGACACTATTGAGTCGATCGCGGACAGCGGATCGGGTAAGTGTCTTGAGTACATGGCTAATAGGTGCTATGCTTATACTTGGTGTTGAGCTCGGTAAGTTTGAACCTATGTGACAACTATACTTGAAGTCACGTACATAAAATTTATCGTAGGATGGGTGAAAGGCCGTTTAGTCGTTTGATTGTAACGAAAATAAATTGATTTATGAAAATGCTTCAATGTCCTATTGATGAGTATATGGAATGTGAATGAATGAATTGATATGAAATTGAATCGATAGGTTGGAGGAACTATGGTATGGTTCGGAATGGATGGAGTAATTAGCCTCGTTCCATTTTGTTTTCTCTTGTGATAATGTTATTGATGGATGGTAGTGCATAGCTTATGACTTACTGAGTTATAAACTCACTCGGTGTTTCCTTGTCACCTATTCTAGGTTTCTTGGACACATCTCTTTTTGCGTGATCGGGCCGTCATCGAAGTCATCACACCGGATAGCAAGTTTTGGTACTTTCTTCTTAGTTGGCTTAGAAGAACATTTTGGCATGTATAAGCTATTACGTTGTGTTTGAACTTTGGCATGTAAACTTTAAGCCATGCGAAAATGGCACGAATGTTCGATTGAGTTGGATCAAGGGTAGGCATGAAATGGACCTAGTTACTTTCGTAACAGATGCTGGCAGCAGCAGTGTCATGAGATTGAAAAATCACTAAAAATAGTAGGAGTGGAATTAATTGATGAATAAATTATGTAATCGAAGCTCGATGAGTCTGTTTTCATGAGGAAGTAACAAAAAGATCATATGGGCAGTATATTAAGAGATAATCAGATTTTTGTGGGACAGGGCCAGAACGGTTTCTGGATTCCCTGCTCCGACTTTGGAAATTCATTATAAATTAACCAGAGATAATTAGGGGTCGTACCATATATGTATAGATTCCTCTCTGAGTCTAGTTTTCATAGAAACAAACGGCATCGGTATTGAAGCCCCGTGCAGGGAGATATCCAAGTCGTAATGGGCAAAGGTCAGTGTAGTCGACCCCTGCAATATGGGAGACTTTGACTAATAAACTGTACTAATTGGCCCGACCAAAAATTCTAGAAAAAAATACATAGATGGGCACATGAGTCTAGTTTCTGGGAAAAATCACGAAACTGATTTTCGAGTTACGAAACTCAAGATATGATTTTTAAAACGACTAGTACACAGATTGGGCAGTGTCTGGAAAATAAATTTTATAAGGGGTTAAAGTCAGTTAACACCTCGTGTTCGACTCCGGTGTCGGTTTCGGGTTCGGGTGTTACAATGTCTTATTAAAGGGGAGGTCCTTATGATGAAATTAGACCATTGGTAAGGTTAATGGACATTAATGACCATCCATTAACTGATTTCATAATAGATTAATAAAGGTTAATGTGATAATTTAGTAAGTATGTTAATATAATTAAAACAAAACACCATTTTGTTCATATTTTCTCATCTTTTCCGAAAATACAAAGAAAGAAGAATCCATATTCTTGTTTTAGGGTTTTGGAACATTAAGCTTGAATTTAGGTATGTGTTTTTATCCGTTTTCGATAATTTTTACGTTTTTTAGATTGTTGCTTAGTAATCTTTCAAGCCCATGCCTCAATTTCTAAAATTGTTGATGATTTTGAGTTGTGCCATTGTTGGTAATGTGAGTTTTATGAAGTTAGATGATAGAAAATGAAAGATATGTGTTAAATTACTATGTTTTGTATTAGGATTTTTGATGAATTTGAGTATTATGGATTAAATTGTAAAAATGAGAAATTGAGGGGCTAAAATGTGAAATAAATGAAATATATGGACTTATTTGGGTTAGAGGAAAATTCGGCTAGGCATGTGTGAAAGGAAATTATTCATATTTTGTGATTTTATGAATAGGGACTAAATTGTTAAAATGTGAAAATGTGAGGGTTAATTTGTAAAATGCCCTCAATATGTGCTTATGGATTAGATTGAATGATTTGTTCAATAAAAGAGTTAAATTTGGATTTATATAGATCAAGAACCAAAGAAAACGGAATTAGATCGGGGAAAGTCGAAAGTCGTTGATTAGCCATTCGTTTCTGTTCATTTCTATACGAGGTAAGTCAATATAAAAATAAACGTGTTTAAATTGATTTATTCATGTTTATATGAAATTCAATTGTGTTGAATGGTTATAGAAGCTGAATATGCAAAATTGAGAAAGTTTCGATAATGTAACGAAGTCTGAAAGCCCGGTACGAACCATAGGAATAGTTAGGATACATATGTCATGACATAGGATTCCAATATGTGCTTTCGTGTAAGACCACGTCTGGGACGTTGGCATCATTTTGAGATTTACATGTAAGACCATGTCTGGGACATCAACATCGTATTTGATTTCGTGTAAGACCCTATCTGGGAAAGTGGCTTTGATATTTAATTACTTGTAAGACCACATCCGGGATTTTGGCATGTACGAGCTTTTCGAGCTATCCGAGTATCCTTAATGATTTCGAACAGTTCAACGGGTATTCCGAGAAACGGATAACTATGTGATTGTGTATCTGAATCAGGTATGTTTGAAATGTATATCATGATTGTGAATGAAAAGTAAGTATATGCGCAAGTGATGATATGTGATATAAATATGAGAAATTATGCTATATATTCAATGAATTGGGAATATGTGTAATGTATATGAACTATACGGTTTGTAATAGTATTTGGATATGGAATATATGTATTTTATGGTGCTTATATGATGAAAATGATAAATTTATTTGTATATGGCTTACTAAGCTTTTGAAAGCTTGCTTTGTGTGTGTTCGCATTGTGTTTCAGATATCGAAGCTACTGAAGACTCGGGGATTGTCGAGGATTATCACCACACTATCAAACTTATCTTTGGTACCATTTGAAAGTGTAAATATTAAAGTATGGCATGTATAGTCTAAATAAATTGAGATGTGTTTTGGGCTATGAATAATTAGCCATGTGATATGGCTTGGTTTTGGGTTGTGATTATGAATGACTTATGAGTATAAATTATATGATGCAATATTTTCATTATGATGTGTTCATGGATGGCCAAAAAGAATTGGTCAATTTGGTAAGATTATGGCATGTGATTGAATGAAGAAAATTGAGGTTATGAAACCTATGTTTTGGTATGATTTTGGCTTATGATTTGGCCTGATTTGGTATGGATATAAGCATGGAATTGGTTGTAAAAGATATGGCTGAAATGATTTGGTTTTGATTCTTGTAGGGAGGACCCAAAATTAGGGTGGAAAGTTGATCTTGTAAATGGCTTATTCTTGCCCACACGGGCAGGGACACGGGCGCGTGTCTCTGCCGTGTTGCTCGAGGCCCATTTTGAAATGAGCCTGGGTAGACAACACGGCCGTGTGCCAAACCTTGTGGCCAAGTCAGTTTCGAGCACAGGCTAGACACACGGGCGTGTGACTGGCCGTGCGACCCAAGTCAGTAGCCTCCCTAATTTTCACACGGCCTGGCACACGGGGGTGTCATGTGGGCATGTGGACAAGTCAGTATGTATGCTCTGTTTCGCCATGGCCTAGACACACGAGCGTGTCTAATGCCGTATGAGGCACACGGCCTATTTACGTGGGCGTGTGACCTTTGTAACTTAGAAAATTTGTTAAGTTTTGAAAAAAGTTATGTGCTCGGTTTAGTCCCGACCTCCTCCTTATGCATGTTTAAGGTCTTGTTGACCTAAGAAAGGGACTTTATGTTGAAATTTGACTTTGATATGATAATGCATGACTTTTGATTGTGTAATGAATGCAAAAGGTTCCGATATGTCCAGTAATGCCTTTTAACCCTAGTCTGACAACGGATACGGGTTAGGGGTGTTATAGGTTCAGACGGCTAAGACACACGCTCGTGTCTCAAGCCGTGTAAAAATCGAATTAGGGACACATGGTGATGTCCTAGCCCGTGTTCGTGCCCGTGTAACTCTTTGAGTTGGGTCACATGCCCAAGCCCCCCACCCATGTGCCAGGCCGTGTAACTCTCGAAACGGCCACACACTCCCGTGTCCCAGGCCATGTGCTAGGCTATGTAATGGCCTAACTTGCAAACCTTAAAACCTACAGGGGACACACGACTATGTTGCATGGCCGTGTGTTACACGCGACTGAGTCACACCCCCGTGTCTTAGGTCGTGTGGACATGAAATTGGCCAAAATCAAGCCATTTCCATCACCATAGATAGCATGTACCTAAAAGCAATTTGCACCCATGATTAAGCATCAAAAACATACCAAATCATGCATGAAATGACCAATTGAAAAGACTATATCCATTCAACCAATATGCCATAAAAGGCAACTCAAATGCATTCATTCCTAGTTTACCTAAACATGTATACATACCACATTTCAATCATGCACATCAAGTCCAATACCTTTCCAAAACATAACCTATCTTGACCATTTTCAAACTATACCATCACATACCATATTGGTCATTAAAATATGCATAAAAACTTAGCCATATTAACACATACCAACAAGGAACCAAAAGTACATCAATCCAAAATAACATATACATGCCAAACTTATCAACTAACATTCAAACACAAGTCCACCTATACATGTCATTATAACCTTGGTCAAAACATCAAAAACTACTGATATAATTGCTGAATAGCGTGATAGATCTCTGATGAGCTTCCAAACCAATCGAGCTTCCGGTTATCTATAAAACATAGAAAAGAAAAGAAAACTACGTAAGCATATAATGCTTAGTATGTTCGTAAAACATGAACATAACTTACCATTTCAATGCATAACATTAAAATTAAGCATGCTATGATTCAACCATAAGCTTGGCACAAGCCTAAGCACCATCAACAATACATGTTAGTACATTAACACATAATTCACTTGAATTATCATAAGGTAAGCTAGGTGTAAATGAGCATACTACTTTTGAATTCATCCTTTCATGAACATAGATATACTTTCATTGAACATTTCCATTTCAAACCTTTTCATAGATTCATGACATAGTTCATTTGAAAACTTACAATTCCTTTCCTTTTCATGCCCGTTGAACCATTTAGAATAACATTGGATATGCGAGGAAGCTCATACAAAGTTTGTTAAACATATAACCATAACCTTTCCTTTTCCTTTACATTGTTGCTCGCACGAGCTGTGAAATGGCCTGCTCACATGAGCTGTGGCTTGAAATGTAAGCTACACAATGCTACTTGCACGAGTTGTACAGTATTCACAACAAATGCAGGACCTCATCCATCGGTAGGACATTCAAAGCACCCAGAACATGAAATCCTTAATAACATATCATTTGTATCCTATGAATTCCTAAGTTTCAAACGGGGCTTAATAATCATCATGACATAGTTGGATAAACATCATACAGTTACATGGAAAATAATACATTATAACATTAAAATGTTATTTAATCATACAAACTTACCTCAACAAACAAAGCATAAAAACGTAGTCGATCAATCTGAGGCTTTCGCTTTTCCCTGATTTAAATCCGTATGAGGTCTATCTTGATCTAAAAGATAAATTCAATTCATTCAATACTTCTATTATTCAATTCAATCTATATTTCATATTTTTCCAAATTATAATTTTGCTATTAATATTTTAAGTTTTTACAATTTAGTCCTTAAGTTCGTAAATTGAAATCTAAGCATTCTCGTCCTCATTTCATGCTATTCAAACTCACTGGAGACCTATATCAACCCATACAAATCAACATTTCACAAATTTACCATAGAATTTTACCATTTTACAAATTAGTCTTTAAATTACATTTTCATAAAAATCATTTTACAAACTTTTGTATTTAACAACAAGGATTCATTTTCTTCCATTAAACTTCAAGAATCATGCAAGAACATTCATCGAAAACCCTAAATCTTTAACAGTTTTGCAAATTAATCCCCGAGCTAGCTAGATTAAGCTACAACGATTCTAAAATCACAAAAAACATTCAAAACAGAATCGAAATACATACCATGCAATAAAAAATGGCTTGAATGAATCCTAGCTATGTTCTTTTTAAAGAATCGATGAAGAAGAAAGCAAAATGGAAGAGATAATGATTTTTACTTATTTAATTTTATCTTTTTACATTTACAATTTTCTTTAAAACATTCAATTTCATATACTATGCCATGAATATCCACTACATTAAAATACCTATTACCACTTTTCTCTCCATTTAAATTTCATAGCTATTTACCTTAATAATAGAACTCCACTTTGCAATTTAGTATTTCACTATTAAGCATGCAACGTCAAAATTTAACGAAATTTTATACGACTGACTAACCCATAGACATTAAAATAATAAAAAAATTAAAATTTTCTCATTAGATTTGTGGTCTCGGAACCAGTATTCTGATTTCACTAAAAACGGGTCGAATGTAGGGCATTAAGCCATAAAGGCTTTTTTTTTTTTTGTCTGCATGTAAGTCCATTTTTATCTAAAATTTTGGTTTCTCAGTGTTGAATTTTTTTAATTTGTTTTGAAGCGTTGGCAACTAGTAAGCTAGTCCGTACCTTCATTTTTGAATCTGTTAAAAATTTAAGTTTTTTTCTATTTTTTTATGAATCCTTATTTTTTTTGTTTGTTTAATTTGTATATTTTTTTTTTTTTTTAGGATTATTTGAATTCTTTTGGTATGGAATTTGTTATTTGTTTGTTTTTTTGTGGTATTATTAGAAGTTAATTTGAATAATTTCAAATTAAGGGACTAAATTGCAAAAAATTGTAAAAGTTTAGGGTCATGTGAAAATTCAAAAAATAAAGGGTATTAATTTTAAAATGGATTGGAATGTGAAATGTAAGCTGATAATTGAGAAATTTTACATTTTAGATTAAGATCCCATAAATACTAGTGGAAAAGGAAAAATTATGGAATAGCCCCTTAACTTCTGCAACTACTACAATTCAGTCCAGGTAAGTTTGTACAGTCTAAAGTTACACATCTATATGAATTGTGGAATGATTTAAAATGGTACAATAAATATATTTAATTGTCAGATTGAACACAGAGAAGAGTACAATCAAGATATGGTGTGTTATGGGTTTAGTGTAGCTGAATGCAAGTTTGGGTGAGAAAGATGGCTTAGAAAATAGCCTATTTTCGCATATTCGACATACGAACAGGGTATGAGTCGTTACCATAATAAACTCACATAATCATACAAAATCGAGACATGAATTTTCTTCCAATTTAAAACTTTTCATTCATATGTATATCGTCCCTTATATGGGCTTATGAGGCCCAGAACATATATCAGGGGTAGTTCAGGACTGAACCAAAAACTTAGAAAACTTTGGGAAAACTTAGAAAATTTTCATGAAACAGAATCACACGCCCGTGTAGGTAGGCCATGTGGTACACACAGCCCGTGTCCTCAGCCGTGTAACTCTCTATTTATGATGTCATCAACACAAGTAGGGTCACACGGCCAAGGCACACACTCGTGTGCTTAGGCCGTTGGCGAATTAAATTCCAATACTTAATTGCAGACTTCACATGGCCTGGCACACACCCATGTCTTGAGGTCATGCCTTCACACGACAAACGGTCGTGTCTCTGCTCGTGTGTTTACTACTAGGCATTCTGTTTTACCTAACTAGGGTGCAAGGGACACACGGCCGTACCACATGCCATGGGGTTGACCGTGTGTCACACACGGTCTAGACACAAGCCTGTGTGC